>NW_027280186.1:0-27500 GCF_046629955.1 Centroberyx affinis | reverse complement strand
CCAGTTTGGATCTGTGGCACAAAAAGCCACGCACCGTGCGCTTTTCCCCGGCCGGGGCGTCACGTGAGCGGGGAAAGATGTTCCTGTTGTGGTTGTTTTGCTGCCTTAGCTGCTTAGCCCTCTGCTCGTAGCATCTGTGTGTGCATATGAAGGGGGAAAATGATAAGAATAACATGGATGCTGCCGTGGTTTAAACCCTAATCCCGGGCAGCCAGCGCTGTAATCTGGCGCAAGGGGGGATTTCTCTGTCCGGGAGATTGACCATGAGGATGTTATTGAGAGGGATGAGGGGCCGCAGGGCGATTACTCCCTGGGACGGGACGGGACGGACGGGATGGAGGGGTGGGGTGGGGTGGGTGGGAAAAGGCCTGTTTTTGTGCCAGATTAGCAGGGCAATAGGACAGCGCTGATCATGCATTACGGGGAAAATGATGCTGCATCCTCGTTCATGGGCTTCCACATGAGGCGGGAGGAAAACTTCTTCACCAACCCTCCGCAGCATCTTCACCAAATCCGACACACACACACACTCTTTGACCCCCGTCCCACCTGGCATCAACATGTGTCTCGGGTGATTGGACTGTAATCGGATAACGCTCCACCATATAATATATATACAGGTGCACTTTGAGGACAAACCATAAGCCGGTACAGGGACGCATTCACCCACAGTAACAGCAAAGTGTAAATGTGTCTCCAATCCACATACAGGAAATACACGTTTGTTTTGTGAATCTAACCAGGAAGCGCAAGCAAAACACACAGGCAGCTCACAGTAACCTACTTCAACTAGATCAGTGGTTCTCAACCTTTTTCATATCAAGGACCCCTAATTTAGTCCACATTTGGGCCCCGGACCCCCCATTTGATAAGACTTTGTCTCTCAAACCCAAATCTGAGAATATTTTTTATTATTAGATATGATTTTGTCCAGAATTCCATGACTATCTGTGTTGTAGTTAGAGAGATAACAGACAAACTATGATCAAAAAAGGCATCAGTCTACATTATTTAATTGTGTTAACTTCTTGTAAATGAATTGAATGATGAAGTTTAACAATTTATCAATTTGCTGGGGACCCCCTGGAACTCCCTCAAGGACCCCTGGTGGTCCCCGGACCCCACGTTGAGAACCACTGAACTAGATGGACCTCAGTAGAGCGCATACCTCCGCCAACACTATGCAACTGTCCAGATATGCCAGTTCTACATGTTGGATTTTCACCAAAAGTTCTTGCCAACTTTGTTTCACATCAGGAGATGCACACATTTTCATGACTGGACCTGAAATGGGACGTGAGATCTGCCTGTTCAAATTCTCGCCACTTTTAAGCGTTTTATCTGATTACCTCAACACCACATGGCCAATTAGCTCTACATCTGTTCAGTTTCCATTCTACCACTGGACCAAGTTTTGGAAAAATTAGCAGGGCAGATATGTCTAAACTGGAAATGAGCTCTCCTGTGCCCCCATGTGGTTTGATGGGGCCAATAATGGAGGGTTTCTCTCTTTCGGTCTGCTGATTGGCCACAAAGTTTTGTGCAAATCCATTCAGAACTTTTTGAGATATCCTGCTAACAGACAGGCGGAAGGGGGGTAAAACTGGACTCTCATGGATGGGGAATAAGCGAGACGAGGCGTTTACTGTCAACTTTAAAGGATGTAAATACGAGTGACGTGTGTGTGACAATCTGGCATGGGAAGTCACAATCCAGACACAAGACACATGTTAACGCCAGGTGTAAAGTGGGATTTTTATATGAAGTTTGATTTATAGCTTCTCAAGTGTGTGTTTTTTTTTCACCTCAGTTGACCTGACCTTTGGCAGGAAACTTTAAAAAGAAAACAGTGCTAGAAGACTGGAAACTGCATTAAAGAGTGTGTGTCTGTAACTGGCCACCAGTACGTATGCCAGTTCAGCTGTAAAAGGTGTATGAAAGTCAGAAAGTCTTCACTGGAGGAGTCAGGGGGCATGTTTGATTTTTCACAGGAATCGGGAATTCAAACAGGCAACCTTCCATTCACAAGTGTGCTGCTCTAACCTCTAAGCTGCTGCCACCACAGAGTAGAAAAGACAAATGGATTCAGCAGATACTCTTATCCAAATGTCTAACAGTGAGTGAGGAGGAAGGGTTTCAGGACAGGACACACACACAGGGGATCAAACCTGTGAGCCTCCAGTTACAGGACAGTCTCTCTAACCACCCTGCAATCCAGCCAGCGCCTACTGTCAGTTTCAAGCCCTGGATCTGTATTATTTTTGGTGCGGTTCCTCTCGTTCTTTGAGCTCGGACCGGCTCTTCTTTTCCTCTCATATTCAGATGATTTGAGCGAGGCTGACATCCGAGGGAAACATGATTGACGCGTGTCTGTTGGAATTTGCTCCACCGTCAGTATTCGAATGTTAAAGGGAACAAGGAGAGGAAGTCTGGGGGTAAAAATGGTCGTCCTCTCCCCTCCTAAAATTCTCTGTATTATTAATTGATGTTGATGTGCATGTAAAAAAACACCTCCTAATTGATAGGCTGTCTACACATGTGACCTGATTTTCTGCTGCAGGTGTGAGTTAAAGTCCCGAGGCTCTGATGCTGTCGTTTGTATCCTGATGAAGCTGTAAGATGTTGGAATTAACCTAATCTTTTTTTTTTTTTACATGGAGAGAAGTGTGTGGTTATGTTCTCACTTTTAATAAGCTCTGCGGCAAAGTTTCTGGGTTTCCATGGTATGCATCTTAGACCACTGAGCCACCAGGAGGCCCCGTTTGCATTCATTTATATCAGGGGAACCAGGGGCCGGATTCACCAATGTGTTCTTAAGATAGATCTTACGAAATGACATAAAAGGCTTTTAAGTGCAATTCCTCAATATTTTCTTAGTAACAGTCTCATTTCTTATGAATTTCTTTAATTTTCCTACTTAAGAACTTCTCAAAATAGGGCCTGAATTAATTCTGGTTAATAAACTTTAGGCTTACTGCCATTGAGGCTAGGAGACAAGGCTAGGAGGCAACCCAAAGTGCTTCCATCTACAAAACAATTGGGGAAAAACCTATTTAGGGCAACTACAACTGATGAAGTATATGAAAAGATTTAAACGTTGGTTGCTGTTGGTAACAAAAATTTGCTAGCTTATTTTCAACAGACATGAGAGAGAGGCCTACTTGACCCTACACCAAATAAAGCTTTACAATAAATGTTCATCTTAAAGGGTAACTTCGGTATTTTTCAACCTGGACCCTATTTTCCCAACTGCGGGTGTCTAAGAAACTAATGGGGACAACAATTTTTGAAATTGGTCCAGTATTGAGCGAGATCGCTTCAGCCGGCAGCCGCGAAACGGGCTGCAATGTAATCCGACGGGGCAAATGCGCACCGTCAATGTACGTCCACTAAAAGTGCTTGTTTTTGCCACTGACTGGCTCAGATTGTTATTATAAGTGTCTGACACAATATGGAAAGGACCCTATACAGAAATGAAACGTACTTCCTTACCTTTAGCTTGATCCCGTCTGTGTAACCAAGTCTCGCCCAAGTCCCGCGAGAGCTTAGTTGTTGCAGGAAGTCACCTGTGGAAACGTGAGTGAGAGTTGGAGAGAGGAGTGCCACCGGGAGGAGTTTGTTGTGTTGGAGTACAGAGATCGTAGCTCAGTGTTATCTAAAAGATTTTCTAAGTCATGGCTGAATATTTACCTGATTTCGACAACGTGGAAGAGGCCTTTGAATTCGATGGCGGCCCGTATTTATTTGAGCCAGAGTATACGGATGAAGAGCTCCTACTCATTGAAGAGCTACCATCATCATTCATTGCCAGTAAGTATCTCTATGATATCTGCTAATGTATAGGATATACAAATGTAGGCATAAAAGTAGTCTTATAGGTCGTATAATAGATAAGCATAAATATGACATTTTTACACCACGCACACACACTTTGGCAACAATATTACACAGATAATTTCAGCTTGTTGATATCACTTATTGTATTATTATGAATGTCAACTGCTGAAAAGGGGAAATGAATCTATATACATATTTTATAATCAATCATGACTCAGTTGATAGGCTATTTTACACATACTACTGGCTAGCTCCGCCAAGGAGGTTATGTTTTCGGTGCTGTTTGTTTGTTTGTCTGTCAGCAGGATTACGGAAAAAATACTGGCCCGATTTTCATGAAACTTGGTGGAAGGGTGTAGCATGGGCCAAGGAAGAACCCATTAAATGTTGGAGCGGATCTGGATCCGACTCACGAACAAACAATAATAGCATGAACCTTGGCGGAGGTCTGCGCTCTCCGAGTGCCTTTCTAGTTTCGTGATTGTTTTTGCCGTGTGTACTGATGCCAGGACAACGCAATAACTTTAGCTAATAACATTACCTCCACTCTGTCTGCAGCAGGTCTCTCCACTCTTGGGACAGCATTTTTCTTTAGGAAAAAGTGCTTTGGGATAGGATTTCGTCTCCTCTTTGGCTGGCTGTAGTCATCCCGGTCAAAATGGTCACTGCAGACCCGATGGTCTGCAAGGCGCAGCGTATGGACAGAAGTGTTGGCATCCATTTGTAGCACAACTAGCCACAACTTCAGCGGGTCACTATCCAACAAAGGCAGTCTGTGAAAGCTGCGCGAAGTGTTGCGCGACATTTTGTTGGCACAATTCGGAAATGCGCAAACACGAACCATTGTTTTTTTAGTTGTTTTTTTTTAGATCTTTTAGATAACGCTAAGCTACGATCTCTGTACTCCAACACAACAAACTCCTCCCGGTGGCACTCCTCTCTCCAACTCTCACTCACATTTCCACAGGTGACTTCCTGCAACAACTAAGCTCTCGCGGGACTTGGGCGAGACTTGGTTACACACAGACGGGATCAAGCTAAAGATAAGGAAGTACGTTTCATTTCTGTATAGGGTCCTTTCCATATTGTGTCAGACACTTATAATAACAATCTGAGCCAGTCAGTGGCAAAAACAAGCACTTTTAGTGGACGTACATTGACGGTGCGCATTTGCCCCGTCGGATTACATTGCAGCCTGTTTCGCGGCTGCCGGCTGAAGCGATCTCGCTCAATACTGGACCAATTTCAAAAATTGTTGTCCCCATTAGTTTCTTAGACACCCGCAGTTGGGAAAATAGGGTCCAGGTTGAAAAATACCGAAGTTACCCTTTAATGTTAGGTGTAGGGGAGCTATAACCTAATTGTTTAAAATTACCTTTTCACTGTAGGAGTTTTAAGACAGGTGAAGGGCCGTCTTAAAGTTAAGAAAAAAATCAAGAACAAATTTGAGAACTTTCATTTCAAGAATACCATTTATTCGTAAGTTCTTTTCTTAGGAAGAAACATAAGAAGAAAGTTAAGAAAATATATAAGAACTGTTTTTGAGAATAGCATTTTTTCCTACTTTTTTTCTTAACACTAAAGCGCTAAAGAAAAAAATGGCACTTGAGAACATTTTTTTTCTTAAGAAGGTTTTGTGAATCCGGCCCCAGGTTTTTATGTTGTGTGTTTCATCCTATGCAAGACCGTTAAATGTCTGTTTAATATACTGGTATGTCCTCCCAATCTGAATGAAGTTATTTGTTTTTATATTACATTGTATTGCATTGTATTGCTTCTAAGTTTCCAATATCCTGTCTTCCCACATATGTCAACTGGTACAACATGACACTAACATTAAGCACATTTACATGCACACCAATACTTACTGGAAGATAGCTTTAAGGCAATATTTCGACATCGGTTACATGGTTTGAAGAGGTGCGATTTCTCTAATAACCCGGTTTACATGGATTCATTTAATAATCGGTCTGTCGCTCCACTGCACTGAGTCATGTTGTTTGCTTTGGAAAATACAACATTAAAGAGAACTGTGTCTGGTGACCTCTGACATGCACAGACTTTTAAAAAAACAACAACAAAGAAATCTAATTATCTAAGGCGTTGACATGCCCCAGTAAATGGAAAGATTGAGCAGAAATCTAGGTGTGTTAACCAGGTTATGCTTACTCCAGGGTGAAAATCGAATTATTAGTGTGCATGCAGACATATTGTTTGGCAGGGTTTGGGGTTTGATTCCTGCTGGGACCACCTGTGGACAAATCAGTGCACTCTTTGGTCCTGTAAGGTGCTTTGGATGAATCTCATTAAAACACTCAACTCTCCTCCTCCTCCTCCTCCGATCTCTTTCTCTCCGTGCAGCTCGACCTCGGCTCAGAAAAAACACGAAGAGAAGGTCGTAGTGAGTGTGTGAGCGCACTGAGCGTGTGTGTATAATATATGTGTGTGTGCATGTGCGTATGTCGGGGGCGTGCACGTGCACACCCAGAATGTATTCAGATGTTTCATAATTAACATGGCCGCTCCCCCCCCCCCCCCCGGCCTCCCACATCTGCACTAAATCTGCCACTACCAATGAGCTTTAACTTCACTACTCAACCGTCTCTCTCTCTCTCTCCCTCTCTCTCTCTCTCTCTCTCTCTCTCTCTCTCTCTCTCTATTTATCCACCCCCCCGCCCATCTGCTTTTCCCCACCACTTTGTCACTCACACCTCAAGTTTCACCTCTTCTTCTCACCTTCTAGCCCTTCGTTTTTTCTCTTTCTCACTCTGTCTCTCTGGCACGCTCTGTTTTTGATCCGCTAACTGTGTCTGGTAGATTCCTAAATTCTACCAGCCACTCACCTCTTTAAATCAAGGCCAAAGGCTAAACATGATGCATGGTTTGGCTAGACCAGAACCAGCCAGTTATGTCTCCACCTCTCATTCAAATCACCTCTTTTCTCTCCCTGACTCACATCCCTTTGCTTTATACACTTGATCATCCCACCCGGCATTATGTCCCGCATCCTGTTTAATGTTTTCCTTGTTAACGAGATTTCGCATCAAAAGGATTCATTTTGAAACAACAGTACAGTGTCTGAGAGTGGTCATGGGGTGGAAAGAGAAAGGATATTGGATGTAAACAGAGGGCAGTGCATAAAGCTTCATAAAGAGTCTGTTAACTGCTGATGTTTTCCCCAGTTTTTGTTCACCTGCCACAGTGGCTGCTGGATCCAACAGACTTAAATAAATGCTCAGAATCACCTGCATTTGGCCAGTCATAATCCCCATCCTTCCGGCTCTGACCCTTACATTTTTTCACTATTTCTTGATAGTAATGTTGATGTGGGAAATTAATCTTATTCTGCTGCTGTCGGTCTGGATGTGAGCGGCGGCTAAATGACTGAAATGTAAATGTAAATGCCCTGCAGCGCTGCAAATGTCATTCACAGCCCAGTTTAAATGAAGCCAGCGATACCAGCCGGTGCCGGGTAAAGGCACTGTTTATATGTGTGAGTGTGTGTGTGTGTGTGTGTGTGTGTGTGTGTATTCACGTGTGAAGGAGTGCGTGTTGCTCCTGTAAATGAGCTTTTCAATTTGCCGTATTTCAGTGAGTGTGTTTTTCATCAGGTGTAACATTCAGTGGGTTCAACTGTGTGTGTGTGTGTGTGTGTGTCTTTATTCCTGCAGCGGCTGAACCGCCGCAGGTCCTTGCCCTTTTGTTGGAGGAGCCTGTTGCCATGGCGATGGTTCCATAGTTACTGTTGCCGAGCCTGTGGCACCCGGCGTTCCGTCAGGCAGGTTGGTGTCAGAGGCCAGCGGCTCAGAGCAGATGATTATAGATGTATTACCCTCATATACCCCCTACACACACACACACACACACACACACACACACACACACACCATATAGATACAGCTTACAGAGCCCTATTTCCCTATTTGATCAGATTTTGTCATAAGGAACACCCATCTGTGCAGATTGCTGTTGTTTGGTGTGATTTGGTACAGAACCAGAAAACTGGAAAACAGAACTTTCTCTCAGCATCCTGTTCTCAAATGAAATAATAGTGAAATTGAACTATTAACTTCATTTTGCTGGGAGCCTGCAGGGGGGTCGCTGAGGGGGGTTCAAGTGTGTTGCAGATAAGATGCAATGAATCTTTAATGATCCCTGTGGGGAAATTTGGTCATTGCAGCAGAACAACAGATATGTGAATTATTAAATGTATCCCAGAGTTTCCCCTGTCACTGAATAGATGTGGTGGGTCACTCTGCCTTAAAGAGATGCAAACACTTAAAGAATTTCATCAGTCTGGTTTTCAGTGGAGAGTTTTAGTGTCCCATGATGCTCTAGATGCTGTTTCAGAGGCTTTTCCACCCTGACAAGAATAAAAAATTGTGGGTGGAAACACTCAATACTTGTAGTTTTTTGGCACTAAAATGGAAAATTTAAAAAAGACCGAACATTGGCACAAAGTGTTGTCTCCCAGCAGCTTCAATGCAAAAATAGAAGTGTTGGTATCATTCAAAAAGCCATATCAGTCGAACCCTACTGTGTATTTACAGGATATTTCAAGTGTGGTTGAGGAACCTCAGTTAAAGTATTATACTGTGATACTGTGAGAGTTTATGATGATATTTCAAACCATACAGTCATTTTCTCTAGTGTAGAGTCTCAGTCTGAACCCACAGCCTGGACTGTCACCTTACAACTGTGTGTGTGTGTGTGTGTGTGTGTGTGTGTGTGTGTGTGTGTGTGGTCATGCGGTCATGCATAGTGTTCAATGTTGACATTTGACTACTGTGTCTGCATACTTATGGAGGCATGCGTGTGTGTGTGTCTGTGTGTGTCTGTGTGTGTCTGTGTGTGTGTCTGTGTGTGTCTGTGTGTCTGTGTGTGTGTGTGTGTGTGTGTGTGTCTGTGTTGCTTTCTGACAGGTTGCTGTCTCACGCAGTCAGCTCTGCACTGTGGGGGCCGTGTGTGTGTGTGTGTGTGTGTGTGTGTGTGTCACTGTGTTTATTTGTGGGCAAGCATTCTTGCATGCATGTGTGTGTGTGTGTGTGTGTGTGTGTGTATGTGTGTGTGTGTGTGTGTGTGTGTGAGTCTCATAAAAAATGGAGCAGTCTAAAGTAGGCCAGCGGTTCACAGCTCCACAGGGGCTTGTGGGGTGAAGGAGCCACGCAAAGACACCTCCCTTACCTCCTTCCCACCTTTCCTTCCCTACCCTCCCTCTCCTCCTCCTCTCCTTTCCTTCCCTCTCCTTCCCTCCTTCCTTCCCTCTCCTTCCCTCCTCTCTTCCCAATCCTTCCTCTTTTACCTATTCCTCTTTTTCTCCCTCTCTTCTTCCTCCTCTCCACTCCTTCCTCTCCCTTGTCTCCTCCCTCTCTTTCCTTCTTCTCCCTCTCCCTCCTCTCCTTCCAATCCTTCCTCCTCCCCTTCTTCCTCTTCTTTTCGCTCTCCCTCCTCCTCTCCTGCCTCTCCTTCCTTATCTCTTCGGCTCCTGCCTTTCCTCTCCTTTCTCCTCTCTTTACTCCTCTTCTTCCTCTCTACCGCCTCCCCCCACCTCATTCCCATCCCTCCTTTTCTCCTCCTTTCCTTCCTCTCCTCCTTAGCCCCCCCGCCTTAGAGCCACTGTCCCCATTGTCCTCTGTCTGACTCCTCAGAAGCTGCAGTGAGCCACAAGACCCAAAAACTACACCACTTTCTGAAAAAATAAGATGATGATGATGATGATGATGATGATGATGATGGTTGTGATCATGAAAGAAAACACGCTGACCCATAATGCACCTGGATGCTTGCCGTGAAGAATTATTTTCCACCATGAATTGAAACCTAACAGCTGCATTGCTGAGTGATGATGATAATGATGATGTTTTGCCATGATAATGATGATGATAACAGTGACGAAGATGATGATAGTGATGATGATAATGATGATGGTGATGGTGGTGATCATAATCATAGAAAATAACACACACACACACACACACACCACTGCCTTCTCTTCTGTGGTGCAGAGAATCAGTCCGTCGGAAAAGTAAATTCCCGCTCACACAGGATCGTCTCTGCATTCATTTATTTATTGTTGACGTTTCGGGTTATGAGACATAATCATGACCATAATGCACCTGGATGCCCGCTACAAACATATTTTGCTGTATGAAGAATTATTTTCTGCTGTGAATGCAGTGAAGCTCGACTGTTCACACTCATCCTGCTGTAACTGGGGGAAACTAGAAATAACTGGAACAATGTCTGACATGACTCACTGCAGCCAGTCTGCTTTGTTTGGTTTTAGCTGACCTGTGTGACCATTACACCGGTTTGAGGCTGGTGAAGCACTTTATGATCCTGCATGCTTCACAAATCACTCCGGGCCAGTCGAATATATTACTTTAAAGGAATAGTTCACCCAAAAATGAAAATCCTGTCATCATCTACTCACCCTCATGCGAAATGAAACACAGGTGAAGTTTGTTAGTCCATATAACACACAGGGAGGCTGCCAGCACAACTTGGTAGCAGCCTTCTCCAAAACAACTGATGTCAATGGGGACCTGTTCTTTAGAGCAGAGGTTCTCAACGTGGAGTCCGGGGACCACCAGGGGTCCTTGAGGGGGTACCAGGGGGTCCCCAGCAAATTGATTGTTAAACTTCACCATTTCTTGATTTACTAGAAGTTAAGAAGTTAACACAATTAGAGAATGTAGCAGAATTACTATTTTGATCATAGTTTCACTGTTATCTCTCTACCTACAATACAGATTTTGGACAAAGTCATGTGTAATACAAATATTCTCATATTTGGCTCCGAGAGACAAAATCTCATCAGATGGGGATCTGTGGCTCTAATGTGGACTAAATTAGGGGTCCTTGATATGAAAAAGGTTGAGAATCACTGCTTTAGAGTTCCAAAACCAAAACAGCCAAACAATCACACTGTGAATAGAAAGACCTATACACCATTATTTGTTGCAAATCAATCAGCTGTAGTTAAGATTTGCACTAAATGATGGTGTAAATATACTGTAGGTCTTTTTGGAACTCTGAAGAACTGGTCCCCACTGACTTCAGTTGTTTTGGAGAAGGCTGCTATGGAGTTGTGCTGCAGCCTCCCTGTGTGTTATATGGACTAACTTCACCTGTGTTTCAACTGGCATGAGGGTGAGTAGATGATGACAGGATTTTCATTTTTGGGTGAACTATTCCTTTAACATTTAATAAGCTAATTCAGTACAATGCAGCAGTAAATATGACAGATGCATGGCCCAGTGATAACAGCCTGTATAGAGAATAGATTGGCTTATAAGCAGCTCACAAAGCACATCGCTTTTATAAGTTGTTACTAAAAGTAATTCATGAATCTCCCAGTTCTGAGACATTCAGGAAAGATGCAAGTCAAGAGAGATGCAAGTTCTGTGCAGCCTCGAGGATTCTTTCCAAATCAAGCTGTACGTTTTTATCTTCTCAAGCTAAATTACAATTAGACGCAGGAACAGTGTCTCATTCTGCGTACGATTCTGAAACATTAAAGGTTCTATGTGTGCCATTTTAACATCAATAGATCATTACCACATTCATTTTGAGACATTAGTATAATTACCATAAACAAATGAGACTAATGCTGATTGTCAGCCTCTAGTGGCCTCTACACTGCAGGTCAGATTTTGCAGGAAATTTGCAGGATTACTTCACAGAACTAAAAAAGAAAAAAAACATTGTAACTTTCCAAGCAATGCGCAACTTTATTCCAGTCCAACAAACTGCACTAACAAACTCCTCAGCTCCTCTCATTTAAATGATGCAAACCTGCAAACTTGCCTGATTGGAAGAATTTTAGCAAACTGTTTAGTGAGTCAATAAGGACCAAGTCCAGCTGTGATGCATTTACTGGAGTTATACTGAAACTCTCTGTAAAAAGGGTGGATATGTGAAAATGCACCTTTAAATGTAACAACTTAAACAAAACCACATTTAAACAATGTCTATATTAAACATCTTTGATCAAATAAGGGAAGTTTGAATTCTTATAATAGTTCCCCTTTAAAGTCGGGTGAAACTACAGATTGTTCTGCATGCCTATAATAAGCCACACTGCAATTTGTTTAGAATAGGACTGAGACTCACGTTTTCTGTTGTGTCGGTGCAGTTATTTAGTGCCACCTGAGTTTGGATGGCATTGATCTCACCTGGACAAATGAGCCAAACTAAAGGAGTAAACGCTCCAGAGTTTTTGAGGAAACCGCTCCAGACATGCTTGGTGTGAACACACCCAAAGTTGCCAATAAATCTCTGCACCAATGTCCAGACTAATTAACTTTACTGTAAGTGGTTAAAATAAACTGATACTGATTCTGATCCTATCCTGTTAACACCTCAGCTAGATTTCTCTTTGAAGCCAAATGTGAGAATTCACCTTCTTCTCCGCTGCTGTGAGGAGAACCACAGAAAGCCATCGCAGCGCTAACTGCCCACTTAGCTAATTATCACTGTTGACGGCTGTAACAGTGAATGCAGACAAGAGCTCTCAGTGCTCAGTAATGGGCTTCCTCCCTCTCTCTCTCTCTCTCTCTCTCTCTCTCTCTCTCTCTCTCTCTCTCTCTCTTTCTCTCCTCTCTCCTTTGCAGAGAATTGGTTGAGGACGCATTAGCTGTCAACATGAGGAGGCAGCAACAATAGAGCTTTTGCATCGGCGTGCTGTTTGGGGTGAAAAAAAAAAGAATTAAATGAGAGTTGCACACACACACACACACACGTTCCTTCACGGATCCTCTCTATTGCACATTCACACTCAAGCACATACATTTCCCCTGTAAATGAAACACACACACACACACACACACGCTGTCTAATTTACTGTCACAGACGCTCACGTTCAGCTCGTACACTGAGGCTCTTCCTGCCTGTGTTCCCTCGCTTCACTGCATCCCGGGCCAAGGATAAATAAACATTCGGTTTCGCCCCGTCTCCCTCATTACCTGCTCCCCTTTGGTCTGCTGCTGTCTCACACTGACAACCAACTAGCTAATTGTTACTCGGAAACATGCTGGCACAGAGCGGTGTCATCACGGTTACTGTTATGTGACTCCATTTAGTGTGTGTGTGTGTGTGTGTGTGTAAGGTGTGCTGAGCATGCTTGCTCTTCTTCAGCCTTATTCATACAGCTGCACAAATTCACACCTGCATGTATCTGTCCTGTACAGCCACAGTCTTGTTGGCTGCAGCTGGAGAGGAGTTTAAGGTGATGTAACCCTCTGGCGGCCATATTGGAAGTCCACAGCTCTTGGGCAACATGGCTGAGAACAACTAACTGCATTTCTCAATACATGGTTAATTTCTGTGCTGTTTTTGACTGGGAACTGATCAATTCACCACTGATACATATGATCGATTTTGTGTCAGACCTGTCAACTCTTCCAGGGTTTCTCCTGTATTTTCACCCACCTCTCCCGCCGTGCTCCCATTTGGGAATTTTCCCCCTAAATCTCCCGTATTTTCCTTTTTTTGTATTTTTACAGTTATACAGAGAGAGAGAGAGAGAGGGGGGGGGGGGGGGGGGTGAGTGAACGAGAGAGAGAGAGAGAATTGAATTGAATTGAAAAGAGGTGAGTGAGAGAGAGAGAGAGAGAGTGAGTGAGCGATGCCTCCACCCCTCGCGAACGGAGCGTCAGTTGAGCTGATCAGCGCGATCAGACGGCAGTAAAACGTAACAAAATGGAAAGGAATTCTTCCAAAAAAACGAAAAGGTGGGGCAGAGAAATTGAGGGACAAAAAAAGCGGCCCGTGAAGCTCAGGCATCAAAATACACAAAAATTACTGACCTTCTCAGTAGTGCAAGCACCAACAGCTCAGTTCCTCTCTCTACATGTCCATCCCTTTACTCCACCTTTTAATTGTTTATAGTTTGTTATTAGACAACATTATAGTTTATTAGAATTTATTGTTACCTGGTGTTGGTTAATTTAAATTCATTACCTCCTTGGCGGAGGTAATGAACCTGCTGCTGGTTTGTTCAGCTTAACTGAGCTGACTCTTCTCAAGCTACAACTCGGAGTGTTTTGGAGTAGAGACTAGGACTAAAGACAAGACCGTTTACTGTGTCACAGTAACCTACATTTGGAAACAAATCCACCTTATCCGATTTACTTTAACTTCTAACATTACATCTTTTTTTATTACATCTTTAACTTAGCCTGTAACATTACACTGTAAAAACGAACACGTTGGCTCAACTTAAAAAAATAAGTAACCTGGCTGCCTTAAAATCTTGAGTTAAGAGAGCTAAGGATGTCTAGTTCTTTCCACTTCCATGTAAGTTCCTACCACTCACAATAATAAGTTAAAGTGACTAATCTGAAACTGATAAACAGTTAGATCAACTTGATATTTAAAGTTCAATCAATAACATTTTTAGTACTACTAACAAGGAAATTCAAGTTGTAGGAACTAAATGCCTAGTTGAGGTGACATTACATTATGAGTCAAACCAACAAACATGTATTTCTATCTTCTGTTGCACAAACAAGGAAACATAAGTTATTTCAACTAAGCACCTTATTTGAATCAACATAATATTTTAAGGCAGCCAGGTTACTTTTTCAGTAAAAGTTGGCCTCACTGGCAATCTTAAGTTTGATCAATACCATGAATAGCATTATTTGCCAAGTCAACTAAATCACTTATTTTCTAACAGGACTGAGTGGAATGCATTCATAAGCAAGAAATCACTTTAAAGAAAAATATATACTATTTATTTTGACCTCAACAACTCAAGTTCATACACAAATGTTTTGTTTTTTTTCAAAATCAGAGTTCAGGTATTATAAGATTCTTAACAACATGCTGAAAAATGCCAAATCTTACAATATTTTTTCAAATTGAGAATCCTCTCCTCCAGGATCACAGCAACGTCAACGACGTCCTTGGCGAGCAGGTCTTGTTCACCTCCAGGCTCTTTAGTGATGAAGAGTAGGCCAACATCCACTCCCTTCACAGCTTCCTCCTCCAAATCAGTGGCCTAAAGATCATTATGTATTAAATTATTGTGTGTGTACCATATTCCAAACTTCATCATGTATAGACTCTGGCACAACCAGGACAGCATTATGATATATCCTCAAATTAACACCAAATGACTACTCCGAACTTCATCCATGACTCCCCCGAAGGAGAGCAATATGATACATTTTTATATTAACACAGAGACTAGAGTTAAAACCCTTTAACGAGCAGAGAAAACACATGTCCCTTTTTCATGAGAAAATAAATAAATAGTTGTAAGACACAGAGTCTATATGTCTTTTTTATCACTGTCCCTCATTGTATTGTGTAATGGCCATTACATCCATTGGGTGACAGTGCAAAAAAAAAAATCCACCACAAGACTGTAAAAAAACATAAGTCGACTGGTGCTGCTCCATGGTCTAAAACATCCCTCATCTTAACATGGAGTGTGAATGAATGAATGACTGACTGAATTTGTAGGTAAATAAAACATTTTCAATTTCTAGACAGTTGATCACATGTACCATCAAGTTATAGGTAAATGTCATGTAGATGTCATGTAAAAGCATGTTTGCTGTAAAGCTGCCTGATTAGGGTATAAAAGCTAGCACTGTAACTATATAAACAATGGCTGTAACGCACCTCACAGACTTTGATGAAGTTGGAGGGATCCTTTCTCAGGTAGTGAGGCAGTCCAAGCAACACTGCAGCTCTGCTCTTCTGGTTGGAAGTCTATAACACAGAAGAACAGTAAAGGAAGACACACTGTGTCCCAACTGTAGCAATCAAGATCTGAAGATGGAATGTAGGCATGCTTGTATAGGTTATTTTTGACAGGATAAGTAACAATGCAGCGAATGTTTTCCTCGTTGCCCCGGACTGGCTGCTGCTCGGCAACTTGTTACCGGTCGGTAAGTCGGTCATCAACGTTTTCCTCATTGCCCCGGACTGGTTAACGTTCCCCAGCTGGTTACCGGTCGGTAACAAATCAGTAACTTAATCAGTCAGGGGCAAGGAGGAAAATGTTCTGAACACAAATCAATGAGGAAAGAATTCTGTAGTTAGCTAGCTAGCTATAAATAATATGAGGATTTGGCAACAATTTTAACATTAGGTAGGATGGCATTGCACGTTGTAACTTACAAAAATATTTACCTGAAATTATTTGCTCTGTCTTGACTTGCTGTCTTGCTGTCCTCTCAAACTGCAATGGTCCTTTTTTCTGGATGATGCATGTGGAGCACGAGGGTATGTCCGTGTGGGCGTGTGCAGGTTGTCCAAGGCAGTTTTGCAGGGGCTACTACTCACACTTAATTGAGTCAACTCAGCAATTTAAGTTACCTGGACAGTTCTGATTTGACTGATGAGTTGACCACATTAAAACTTTAAATTTCAAGTAGGCCCAATGTTTTAGTCATTTTTAGTTGAACTGACTAAGGAAAAAGAATTGAGGTAACTAAAAGCCCAAATTCGTTTTTACAGTGTACAAACATCTTTTTCAGGTATCTCTTTTTCTAGCTAGGCAAAGTTAGATGTAACTTATGTGCAGTTACTTTGTCAATGGACCTCCATGATGGAGCCAGATGTGGTTAATACGAGATTTGTGACGCAACTGCAAAACCTCAATAGGCAATTTACTTCTAGAAACTGGTTTTACAAGAACCTGAGTGGATTTAAGGATGGAAGCTGGGTTGTTGAGAAAGCCCAGATTATGCTAATGTTGGACAACAGAAGGAAAACGCTTAACAGTGGAGGGTTTTGATCTATGGACCTCTGGGTTATGAGCCCACTGCATGCATCAAGTACAGCACTGTTCCCATGCTGCTTTGTTGATTTATTGTTTACTTAAGGAGAAAGCTTATAACTCCTGCTGTCTCCTGCTGTGTGTGTGTGTGTGTGTGTGTGCGTGTGTGTGTGTGCGTGTGTGCTCTCACAAAGATATAGGTCTTGCAGAAAATCAGTCTCATCCTCTCCAATCAGGGCAAGGAATGGGAAGTGAATGAGTAACATCCTGCCCTCCATCAAGCTGCCCTTGAGCAAAGCACATACACATGGCATACAACACTGTTTGTACTGGGCAGCTCCCAGGGGTGAATATGTATGAATGTGGAGCAGGGTGAGCATGCTTTATGAGTAAACTTTTCCTGGATAAATAAATGTTTAAAAAAAAACAGCTAAGCAGTCTTTACCAATCAGTGTAACAGTGGTGGACAGAAGTAATTTTGGTTTTGGTTCTTGGTTCTCTTGGTTTGGACCCGGTGAAGGCTGCAGTACTAAAGCTGTGCTTATTTGTGTGCATTTTATTGCGTAAATAATAATTCTAAATATTTGCCAAATATTTGTTTGTGCTTTTCGGGGGGGGGGGGGGGGGGGACTGGCTTTACGTGGTTAAAATATGGTGGATTTTTATAATTTAACATTTAGCAGTGCTGTCAATATTGTAGCTGTGGTGAGCCGCCACCGCTAAATACATACAGGGGAAACTCCGGCCTGCGCTGTCTCCTTTCCCCCGGTCTCAGGCTGTTTTTTCATCTTCTCATGGCAAATGAAGACTTCTGTTCCAAAATGCTGTGTATCCATTTTGAAAACAGGAAAAGCATTACGTTAAATTCAGCACTCAGTATCTCTGAAATATAGACAGTCGAGTAAGTGTAACTTATTTAAAATGGTGAATATCTCATGGTGGAAATTAAACTCTTCAAATGTTGCAGGCCCAACTGATTTCAAGTTAATGTTGGAAAAATAACAAATTTATTAAAGTTGCATTCACTAGTTTCAATTCAATTAAGTTAAATTGGTTTGCAGACAGGGTTTCGCACAAAAACACACAACACATCACTACATCATATACGATACACACAAAATTTATTGAGAAGGGGGAGGGGGTTCAAACGCTGCAAACTAAATCCTTCCTAACTAAAACTAAATCCTTCCTGATTGGAAGGAATTAAGTGGCCAATCAGGACCAAGTCCAAGTCTGAAAAATAAAGTTTTGTGTGAGTCAGCAGTAAGAAAACACATAGATGCTCCTTTATTTCAACATTGTTTGAATGGAGTTTGTCAAATTATCTCGTTAAGCTGCAGGAGAGTCACATTTGTTTATTGTTTGTCTTCCAGGTTTGATTTTCAGACAAAATAGCACATGAACTCAACGCTGTTTAGCAGCCACTTGGAAATCCTGGATGTCGGACTTTCCCATCAGCATATGAACACACAGTGAAACAACCTGTAAGATTGATGGGTTTTTGGAAATACAAAAACTTGAATATAACCACTGGAACAAAATCACATTTTGTCAATGTCCACATTGACAAAATGATTGTATGAATTCCTATAGTAGGGCCTCTTTAAAGTAGGTTGCTGCATCAGTAGCAGCAGCAGCAGAGAGCTCATTGACGCCAATGTGACTAAATTAGTTTAAGTCTCAGTCTGGTTTTGAGTAAAATATACTGGATTAGACACAGACAAATATTAACATGTGCAAAGGTTTGGTTGTATTTTGGACCACCTGGACCGGCAGTCACATTGGCCTTGAAGACGCGGCGTCTCGTTGACGCCAGCGTGACCATAGAGTGTGACTGAGCTGATCACACAGTCCAGCTTTGACTGATGTGCACATATTAGACATGGACAAATATTAACAGGCTCAAAGTCTGGTTGTATTTTGCAAATTTGAGGAGAAGCGGTCCAGAAAATATCTGGTCAACCGTCAGAGAGAAAGAAAGAAGAGTCTGTTGTGTACTTTGAGGAAACTGTTGTGTGTGTGTGTGTGTGTGTGTGTGTGTGTGTGTGTAGCCTATGTGTGTATGTGAGTGTGCATGCATGCATGCAAGTGTGAGAATGTGTGTGTGTCTGTGTGTGCATGTTTGTGTATCTGTGTGTCTGTGCAATTGTGTCTGTCTGTGCACAGTATGTGTGTCTGTTTCTGTGTGTGTGGATGAATGTGTGAGCTGTGAGCGAGTAGGTGGATAGCTGTATGTGTGAATGTGTGTGTGTGTGTGTGTGTGTGTGTGTGTGTGTGTGTGAGAGAGAGAGAGAGAGAGAGAATCTGTTGGTGTGTTTTTGCGTCTTGCCTGTCTGGTCGTCGTATCTTTCAAATCTGCAGTTGAAAAAACGTGGGTGGAAATGGCATTGGTGCTTTCTGTATGTGTCCGTGTGTGTGTGTGTGTGTGTGTGTGTGTGTGTCCGTGTGTGTGTGTGTGTGTGTGTGTGTAGGGAGTAGGGCCAGCAGCAAAAGAGAACAGTGAGTTTGTATGTCATGTGTGTGTTGCCTACATGTATATGTATGTGGTTTTAACGGATGGGGGAGGGGCTGAAATGATTGGCAGACAGAGTGATGTGTAGGATTTCGGGGGGGGGGGGGATTTTTTGGGAATAGCAGGAGGAGGAGTTGGTTTATGGGGGGGGGGGAGAACAAACAGTTTAGTTCTGCTCTGGTTAGCAAACACAGCAGGCTGCGTCCTCCAAATCCAGAAATAGGAACCAGAAGAGGAGAGAGGAAAATAAAAAAAAAGGGAGGATGGAGAGATGGGTGGAAAAAATAGAGAAAGTAAAGGAATGGATGAATTAAAGAAATGAAGGGAAGGGAAAGAGGGAGGGATTTATGGAAAGAAAAGAAACAACGAAGGATGGAAGGAAAAGAGGACGGAAGGAAAAAGGGGGATGAAGAGATGAATGAATGGAGTAGAAGAGGAATAGAGGGATGAAGGGAAGGAAAAGAAGAGGGAATGATGAATGGATGAAAAGAAAAAAGAAGATAGAGGAGTAGACGGATGGAAAAGAGGGATAGAGGGATGATTGCCTTGAAATAGTGGATGCTTGACGGAAACGGGGGACAAAGAAATGGTTGAATGAATGGAGTAAAAGAGGGATGGAGGGAAAGAAAATAGAGGAACAGAAGGATGGAAAGTGAAATAGATAGATGAGAGATGAATGGAAGCGGAACGAGGGATGGATGGAAGAAAAAGAGGGATGGAGAGATGGATGACTGGAAAGTAAAGCATGTGTGGACAGAAAAGAAGGTGAAAGGAAGAGGAATGGAAAAAAAGAAGGATGGAGGGAAAGGAAAGAGAAAATGGATAGGTGAAGGGGAAAATAGTGATATAGTGAGGGATGGGAGGGGAGGAAAGGGTGAATGAGCAGATTGCTGCATCCATCTGGTATCCACAAATATAATAAGAAGCTCCCAGTGTGAATCTGTGGAACTGTAGAAATATGAAGTAGAACATTAGTGGGAAAGACTGAGCAGACTCTCCTCCCTCCCTGGAGAAATAAATAAAGACTCTTTCTCCGACAAGCATCTCCAGTGCAACCCGGTCTCACGGCAGTTCCTGAAATAGTCACGAAATTTAATCTATTGATTCGTGTATATGGATGCGATTTTTCCTTTTTTTTTTCGTGACACTCAGCACGACTTTCAAACTAATGTATTTCAATTGGAAGTATCTTTCGTGCCTGCAACACGTTTTTGTTTTTGTCAGGTGGGACTCAGGAAGTAGAGTGACATTGAAATAAAACGGTGGCCAGTCAGGGTGCTGTGGTGGTGGATGGGCGTATACGTTTGCCTTCGATGCCGACAACCGGGGTTCGATTCCCAGTGTGTTCAAAGTACATTTTAACCGTAAGCCACAACGTTTTTCTTATTTAACCGTGACCAAACCATTTCTCTAACCTTAACCAAGTTGTTTTAGTTGTCTAACCATAACCGTAACACAAGTAGTTTTATTTGCCAAAACGTACGTTTTCAAATTCGTAGTGGAGGAAAGTAATTCAGGTCGTGGTGGAGGCACGTTTTTTAGATTGTGTTCATTTAACGAAAAAAATTGCAAAATTGGGTCCATGTACGCAAATCAATAGATTAGATAGATTTGTGACTATTTCACAAGCTGCCGTGAGACCGTGTTGTCCAGTGTTAGCTGACGCCATCTTGTTAGCTTCATGGAGTAGAGAAAAACTTGACTGAGCTGCATTTGATTTCTCCCTGTCTGCGTGCTTTTGCTCATTTCTGCCATCTTATAATTTCTCTTTAAAGCTGCACTAAGCAATTTTCCGACCACTAGAGGGTGACAGAAACCACAACACATTTGTAAATAAGGCACAGCAAAACTACTGGACTATGGAGGCCCCTAAGGACAAATCGCGCATGAAGGCTAATAGCTAAGCTATGTGTACCTACAGACCTTTGTGACCGGTTACCAGTCTCACTTTGCCAGATTACATGTCCCACAATGACAAGTGAAGAGGCAGGTAGCAAGTTTACTAGTTTAACAAGTTTAATTGGGGGGGTTTAAATGGGAGGGGGTGAGTGCAGCTTTTAAACAGCGAGGGAGGAGACAAGCTAACCTGACGCGCCAGGGGTTTAGTTACTCTTTAAGGTTTGGGTTATGGTTATGGTTAGGCAAGTAAAACAATTTGGTTAAGGTTTGGGAAAGGCTTTGGTCATGGTTAAATAAGCCAACGAACCACCCTTACTTTTCACTGCGGTACTTCAATGTCACACTATTTCCCTTTTGTAGTCGTGTCTCCTTCACTCATCTGTTTTGTGCTGAGAAACATTTTTAAAACTTTACATGCCACCAACACGTAATTTGGTGTTAACAAGTCGTGTTCATTTCATGTTATCAGGTTGTGGCATTCTTGGATTTGATTATCAGCCAAAGATTTTAAAAAAGTGTTTTATGAAGATTGTATCACACCATATACAGCTCAATACTATCAAGTACCAAGCATGGTGCTCCCTCTCTCCCCTACCCATGAATTTTTAAAGGTATGTGTAGCATTTTAGCATCAATAAATCATTGCTGCATTTATTTTGAGACATGAGTATAATTACTGTAAACAAATGATACCATCGCTGAGAAGATTGTCAGGCTCTAGCGGCCTCCATTGTTTCTCCACCTGGTGGATTTTGGAGGGAAATCTGCTGGATCGCTTTACGGCACAAAACAGGAAGAGGTTCTGTTCTTCCAGAGCAAACGGAGCTAAAGCTTTCAGAGTTTCTCAAGATGGCGGATGGAGGAAGGAGTGAAACGATGGAAAAGTCACTTTCAACATTTTTATTCTCTTCAGTAAAGCCAAAGACGACAGGGAGGGACAAGTAGCATCATGCTCTTTGCATGCTCTTTGTAAGGGTTTATGGGACATGTGGTTTTAATTTTGAGAAACACAGTACTACTCATGAGAGATAGGGGCTATCAATCCTCTCCACCATGGTCTCATTTGATTATGGTAATTATACCAAGGTATCACAATTAATTTGACAATATGTGTCATAAGGAAGGCCTGTCAGACATATGTATAAGCCACATGTATAAGAAACCAGGGCACACACACTCGTTGCCAGATGTGCGGCAAACAGCATCCTTATGAAACAAGCTCCAAGGCCAGAGTCTGTTCTCATTACCAGCTATCAGTAACAGAGCAAGCTTAATGAGACCAGATATGATTTCATCTGCATGTATAGAGATATAGGCCACAGAATGACCCCAGGTCAGCTGTTACACATTTACCCAGACTGGCTGTATCCTGTTCGTTCCAGGAGGCAGCGGTGCTTCACACACAGCGGATACTGTGCTTCTCAGGATTGTGAATAGGCATGAATGCTCTAGAGTAACTGTACATTCACACTGCAGGCAGCTTGGTTGATGGGTGCTAAAAACCTTTGAACAGGCAAACCATGTATTATATATTCAATAAATTCACTTCAGAGCTTACCGCCGATCCCAACACCGGATACAACCGTTCTCCAAGTATTGTTTTTGAGAGGATTATTCCTGCAGTCTTTCAAATAAAACTTGTGGAGAACTGAGGAGTTCTGAATGGCTGGAATCAACTTCTTGCTGACTTTGCACTTGCCAGGCAGAACTATTGTTCATGAAACAAAATCACATTGGTAGGGAAACAAGGAAGAATGGACATCTGAATAAAGAAATATGGGAAAATTTCAGCCATGCCCGACAAGCTTGTTGACATCCACAGATCAGCCGACTTTCCCCTGGTCGCTCAGCTCTATTGGATGAATTGGATGTATGGACTTACAGTTTACTTGAAGTGAGAACGCATGGAAGGTTATGAATGAATGAATGAATTATGAGCTGTGGCAAAGAAGTACCCTGTAAACATCTAGAAATGAAGTCCCTTGTCATCTTTCTTGTGACTCACATGTATCCAAACATTCATTTAACTAACTCGATTATGTGTTCAACTCTATCATTCAGTTGTTTATTCACTCACTTAACCATTACTTTAAATGAAAAGTACTAACACGTTGCTATTGAAATATCAAAATGGAAATGTTTTTTTTCCCCACATCATTATAAATGTCTGTTAAGGAAAGCAGCATTGAAAACAATCAGAAACATTCCTTTATCCCTAACCATTTTTTGTTTGTATGTTAATTGATCAGTAATGACTAGACAGGGGAGGTGTGTGTGTGTGTGTGTGTGTGTGTGTGTGTGTGTGTGTGTGTGTGTGTGTGTGCACGATTGTCTCCTGGGCGGCTTGATGTGAGTTTTCGGGTCAATAAATCAATGGTGTTGTCGAGCGTTTATATGCAAAGTGCTGGATGACCTTTTGTATGTGTGTGAGTATGTAAGTATGGATGCAGGCCTAGATGCTTTTCTCTGGGTGCATTTCTCTCTCTGCCAGAGGGTGTTTTTAAACAATGACTTGTACGTCATTTACTGGGTTTATGAGTACATTATACATTTAATGGGTCTCTTACAACAGAGTGCAACAACCTTAAACTCTGCGATTACCGATTACTTCCGCATCAACTCTGGATCGTGTCACCTACAGAAGTTCTCTGATGACTCCTCCACTGTCGGCTGCATCACGGAGGACAATGAGGAGGAATACAGAGAGCTGGTGGAGAGCTTTGCAGGTTGGTGCGACAACAACCACCTCCAGCTCAACATCACGAAGACCAAGGGGCTGGTGGTGGACTTCAGAAGGAGCAGGAAGCCCCCAGAAAACCCTGTCACCATCCAGGGGGAGGAGGTGGAGATGGTGAACTCCTATCGGTTCCTAGGAGTGCAGCTCAGCAATAAACTGGACTGGTCGGACAACACTGAGGCTCTCTACAGGAAGTAAGTAAGTAACTTTATTTATATAGCACCTTTCGAGAGCAGAGACGTCACAAAGTGCTTCACAGGGGAAATAAAGCATAAACATACATACAGACATAAAACGCAATAAAAACAGACAAAAAAAAACACAATAAAAACAAAAGTAAGTAGAAAATTACACAAAGGCAAGTCTAAACAAATGGGTCTTGAGCTGCCTTTTAAAGGTGTCCACAGATTTTAAGTCCAGAGGGAGAGAGTTCCAAAGTTTAGGAGCCACAACCTCAAAAAGTTTTTAGCCTAGATCGAGGAACAGCCAGCAAACCCTGATCAGAGGACCGTAGAGACCTGTTGGTGACATAGGGCTGCAGTAGATCTCTAATGTAGGCAGGTGCCTGACCATGCAGAGCTCTATAGGCGATCCAATTCAAAGGACTTTGAATTGGATTCTGAATTTGATGGGGAGCCAGTGAAGAGCAATGTGTCAGGAAAGGAAGGAAAGGACAGAGCAGGCTGTACTTCCTAAGGAGACTCAGGTCCTTCAACGTGTGCAACAGGCTGCTACAGATGTTCTACCAGTCTGTAGCAGCCAGTCTCTTCTTTGCTGTGGTGTGCTGGGGAGGCCGCATCAAGGTAGAGGAAGCCAACAGAGTGAACAAGCTGGTGAAGAAGGCTGGCTCTGTTGTTGGAGTCAAACTGGACAGTCTGGAGGCAGTGGCAGAGAGGAGGATGAGGGGAAAGATCAACGCCATCCTGGAGAACCCCTCTCACCCTCTCTACAGGCTCACAGGCTCCTCCCCCCAGGCTGCAGGACAGAGCGGCTCAGGCGTTCCTTTGTGCCGGCGGCCATTGGACTGTTCAACAACATCAGCGACCCCGGTGCCAGTCAGTCATACCTCCTGACCCCCCCCCCCCAACACACACTCAGACCTGGACTTGGACCCTAGCCCCTCAGAGCCCCCCCCTCCTCCCCTTCCCTCATCCGCACTAATGACTAAACTCCTGATTATATACAGAATATATACGCATTTATTATTATTATTATTATTTGCATTTTTGCACTGTCTCCATAGTCTCTATATTATGTACATTACCTCTATTGTTTTATACCTCTCCTTTTTTATTATCTTATTGTACTTTCTGTACTTGCTTTCCTTGGTACTGTCTGCCGGTTGCTGCTGTGGCACCTGAATTTCCCCAAGGGGATTAATAAGGTGCTATCCTATCTTATCCTAATTCCCACGGTGGCCATTTTGACTTGCCAGACGGATGGGAAACCACAGAAGAGCACGTGTTGTGGACCAAGTTGTACAAATGTCGGGAATTGAACAAACATTTATTGTTTCTCTGATTCCACATTGAAAACCATATTAGCAAGAAATAGATCTGAAGAATCTGGATGGATACAGGTTCACATTTTAAGGTAATATATTTGGCCCGTGATAGTTAGCTATCTAGCCCAGGTAGCAAGCTAGTGGCTACCCAGCTAGTAGGCCAAGCTAGCTAACTTTCCTGCTACATTCACATTATACGGTTATATTTGGCCCAATAGACTAGATTCTTGTAGCTGACTAGCTAGCTTACCTGCTAAATTCAAGCAGTCGTAGTTGTTCCTGAGATTGCAAGCTAATTTTATAAAGGTCTATCTGAAGTCCTTATGTGTTGAAGTAACGTTCAATTTATATATATGCAAATATTCTGGGTAGAGTTTCCCACCTCAGAGTGTCAGGTCAAAATGGCCGGTATGGGAATAAGGTAAATTACTGATTCAGCTCAGTTGGTTACTCTTTTCCTTACTGACTTGCTCTCTCACTCAAAGCCACAGCACACTGACACTAGATATAACAAAATATTTCTGTCCCCAGAATTATCATGTGTGATAGAGAGGCGCTACATAAAGCAATAAGAGCCAGGGACAAAGGGGAGAAAGTGTTTGTTTTCATATTGCAGCAGCATTTTCAGTGTAAGCGGAGGAGAGATATGGCAGGAGGGGATGAGGGATGTAATGAGTGTTTGTTATGCTCAGGGCGGCAAATCACAGCCATTATTCCCTCAGAGATGCAGAGGCGGGGGGGTCTTTATGTTTTGTGAACAGGAAGGGATTATATGGCCCTAATCTGCATGTTGATGAGCGCTGTCGCCTATTTAATATTACTGAGGCGGCCGGCCCGGCCTGTCACAACAACAGCAGCACGTGGCCCTATAGCCCATCGTAGCTAGGAGGCATTAACCCCAAAATACAGGAATACGCCATGCTGCCAGTCAGAATTAGGCAGAGGTAGGGGTGGAGTGTGTGTATGTGTGTGCGGTTTGGTGTGTGTGTGTGTGTGTGTGTAGGGACAGGAGTGGGTGGGGGTTCCTGTGTGTGTGTGTGTGTGTGTGTGTGTGTGTTAGAGGGGAATCCTTCTCAAACTGAACCTGACTCAGATGGCCGCGGGGCAGATCCAGCCTGAGTTGAATTGGCTGTTTTTGGCTAGCCGATGTCTGGAAGTAGAGGATCAGAATAACTGGGAGGTGTGTGAGTGTGTGTGTGTGTGTGTGTGTGGTTGGGGAGTGGGGGGGGGGGGGGGTGCAGTTAAGGTCACGGTTGTCCTATTTTACAGAAGACCCCCAACCATCAGCTCAAGTTGTGTTTATCTTTATACCAGGTGTGTCAGTGTGTCCTGTGATACCGATGCCAATAAGACACATTCTTGTACATTTAGGCTGCGTTCACACTGCAGGTGAAGTGTCCTAATTCAGATTTTTCCCTCACATGTAACACAGATCTGATGTTTTCTAGTCAGCGTGAACACCAAAAAGCTCCATGGAGTCACATTTTCTCAATTCTGAACTGGATCACATGGACGAAATTAGATCCTGAGACATACAGCCTACATCAAAACAAAGAGAGAGAACAAACAAATGTGACGTCTTTTGTTTTTGTTACTCAGCTCACACGTGTCTTTCAACATCGCGGTCAGTTCATACTGATGTCAGATATGGGTTACACCCGAGAATCCCACTACTATAATTGGAGAGCGGTTTGTGTGTTTGTGTGTCCCACCATGGAGGAGAGGAGAGGAGGAAACAAGGACAGGAGAGGAGAGGAGAGGAGAGGAGGAGACAAGGAGGGGAGAGGAGATAAGAGGAGAAGAGGAGACAAGGAGAGGAGAGGGGAGAGGAGGGGGGGATGAGAGGAGACAATGAGAGGAGAGGAGGAGACAAGGAGAGGAGAGGAGGAGACAAGGACAGGAGAGGAGGAGACAAGGAGAGGAGAGGAGGAGACAAGGACAGGAGAGGAGACAAGGAGAGGGGAGAGGAGAGGAGCCAAGGAGAGAGGAGAGGAGGAGAGGAGACAAGGAGAGGAGAGGAGACAAAGAGAGGAGAGGAGGAGACAAGGAGAGGAGAAGAGGAGAGGAGGAGGTTATAAATTCTAGCAGATATAAACAGTCATCCAAACAAATCAGACATGCACATCAAGCTGGACTTGCGTGTGAAGGCCTGCAGTGTGAACGTAGCCTTATTGTACAAAGCGATTCTTGTGTGTCTTTGAAGGAGAAAGAGAAAGAGAGAGAGAGAAAGAGAGGTAGAGGGAAAGACAAAGAGAGCGAGCTGATAGGAGGAGGG
>NW_027280185.1:0-24598 GCF_046629955.1 Centroberyx affinis | reverse complement strand
GTTACATCATGGTGTGATTGTGAGCACTACAGGGCTCCTGCAGGCAAGTCTTCAGAAGTTTCAGCCGAGGGGGATTCATGCCTCATGTCTGCCGACACCATAGACTGTGTGTGTGTGTGTGTGTGTGTGTGTGTGTGTGTGTGTGTGTGTGTGTGTGTGTGTGTGTGTATGTAAGAGTGCATGTCTTACAGTATGTGTATGGCGGGGATTGTGTGGTGTGTCTGTGTATGTGGTGTGTACGAAACAGAGAGAGTCTGAGTGTGTGTCTGTGTGTGTTCTTTATGTGCACAGGGGCGACACTGAACTAGCTGGCTGTCTGTAGCTTACTGCAATTCAATTCAATTCAGTGAGCTTTATTATGATGTCTTTACTATTATTCTATGATGTGGAAAATAGTAAAAACAAAGAAAAATGTGGTGTCTCCAAACTTTTGACTGGTAGTGTAAGTAAGTAAGATTACTGCTTTCAAAAAAATACTCAAAAAAGTACAATTACATAAAAAAAAAACTACTCAATTCCAGTAACAGGAGTAATTGTAGTTTGAGTTTTAGTTACTTCCACCTTTGGAAGTAACTCATTAGAAACCGCAAACCTTTGAGTCATGATGGCACATGACTGAAAACCACTGCCCTAGCCTAATGGCGGAAATCCAGCATCACGGTGTGTCTATTTATGTGTGTGTGTGTGTGTGTGTGTGTGTGTGTGTGTGTGTGTGTTGCCACTCACGTATAGACTTTGAGGACAAAGTCTTTCTCCTCCTTGAGCTCTGAGATGGTCTGCAGCACGTCGCTCATGGCCAGGACAGCGCAGCCGTACGGCCGGCGGTACTGAACGTGTGGCGGACCCTTCTTACTGTCATTCAGCAGCATGCGACCTGCAGAGGAACAAACAGAGAAAAAAACTGCTGTAAAGTCTGCCATACTGGACACATGGAGGATGCTTTTTGCGATCATTCAGCAGCAGACAGACACACATTCCAGCAGTTTCTGCCTCACTGAATTCTGAGTGTGTAATAAATAAATACAAATACATAAAGAGGAGATGATTTAAAAAGCTGAAACCGTAATGGGATATTTTTGGCAGAAAGCAGTAAGGTTGGGCATGTTGCTCAGACTGCATGATGGGGGATGAGGAGGATGAATCACTTTATTTTATTCTATCCTATTCTATTCTATGAAGAGAGGATAACGATGAGAAAAACAAGCTTCATCTCTTCTCTGCTATTCTATTATAAATGCCTCCACAGTTTGTGTGATCTAATATTATAGATTGCATACTGTATGTTGTGTGTCTTAGTAACTACAGTCTTACCAGTTCTGATGACCTGGGAGACGATGTAGAGATCTCTCTTCATGTCCTTGTTGCTCAGGTCCTGCAGAGTCAAACAGAAAGAAAATCTAAATCAAATGACTGGAAATTACCATATTTGTTTGGTGAAATGACTAAATGTGGCGAGGACAGCCAGTGAAACCGCAGAGGACCAACCTCTGAGGTGTTATTCTGTTTTACAGTCATAACTTGTTATAATTGGTGACGTTGTCGACATCATTGATGTTTATTGTCATGTGTTTTGTTTCATGCTTTGCCAGTGTTTACTGATGTTAAACCATGCCACTAAAGCTCTGAAATTGAATTGAAAAGAAGCCCTGGGTTACGGAAAAATACCAGTTCAAACACATTATTGATGTTATTTCTGCTCTGTTAAATGAAAGAAAGATCAGTGAAACAGAAGAGACGGAAAAATAGGAAGAGATAGTCAAACATCAGAATTCACATTCAAACCTTAGCCTGTTTTTAAAAAAAAATATCTGCCCCCAGCACCGAAACAGCAAAGTCACACTAACTGATGTTATCAAGGGTGTCATGTCATGTACGGCCATTTTTTTTTAAATCAAGAAAAGACACACTTTTACTTTCAGAATGACTGAAAAACTTGACTCTTTATGTTTCCTGTATTGTTATCTCTTCTCTTAACCTTGTGAAGCGCTTTGTAAAAGTGTCTTGTGTTTAAGACCTAGGTGGTGTTCCCCATGACTGCTGAAGCACTTGCACTACATCCCATTTGGTGGAGCTTTTATCCAAAGAGCCTCACAGTGCAATTACCTAAGTGAATCGTATTTTTAGCAGGGCTGGTCTTTGTTGGAATCGCACCTCTAACCCTGACAGTGTTAGTGCCTTGCTCTGCCTATTGAGCTACACTGAACCACATTACTGCAACAAAAGCCATATTATATCACTTGGCCTGGTTCTACAAGGGAGCAATAGGGGGCATTACATCCTCACTTTTATATTCCCTCTCTCAGCCTTCCATCCTCCTCCAATGCACTGTCTCTGTTCCTTGCCTTGTTTTTAACTGCATTAACCACATGCATTCTGAGCATGTGTTTTTCATGTGTGTGTGTGTGTGTGTATATGCATTGTTATGTGTGTGTGTGTGTGTGTGTGTGTGTGTGTCTTACCGTGAAGAGGGCACACAGCCTGTCCACCTTCTCTGGGTTCTTTGGGCCTCCGTTCTTGTTCAGTCTCACCATGAACTTCTCACTAAAAAAAAAACACCAACAGAGCAAAACAAAATATAAAAATTCACCGTCAGACTTGGAGTTGTCAGTTGTGTTGTACGTTATATTTCCTCAGTGCGCCTCCTCAGTCATTTACATTCACATTTTAGGCATTTGGGCCGGCCAGGTGGCCTAGCGGTGAGACAGAAACTACGCGACCCGAGGTACTACCAAAGTTCAGCATCACTTTAACTGAAAAACTGCATGGTTTTTCAATACTGACCTGCTTCACATTCGTACAGTTATACAAAGTCACACCAGCAAGCTGCCCAGTGCAACCACAGTGTCCTGCTGTGGGCCACTGAGCAGCTCCACTGCAGCAGTTTGGGGTAAAGTGCCTTGCTCAAGAGTTTGGAAGGGGAGGGGAGAGTGTTTCAGTTTCAGATTTAGACTGGTCAGGTATTAGAAACTGTCAACCCTCCAGTTTCAAGCCTGCTTCTTGCAATTAGAATTATTGTGTACTTTCCCATAGGTTAACATTGCATACACTGGAATAAAGCCATTTTAAAATAAGTTTTGTGCATAACACTGACATATTTACTTGTGGCTAAAATCTCAAGGCATACTGGGAATTCCTTCGTTCCATATATACACTACCAGTCAAAAGTCTGGTCCCACCTGATTGAATGTACTATGTTTTTCATTCTCTTAAAGCCATTTTTATCTAAAGGCTTCTGCTTAAATGCTTGAAATGTGTTTCTTAGACAAATATAAATAGTGAAGTTGATCCTATGTATGAATTTCTTTCCAAAGCCTTTGCCTTTCCATCAAGTCAAAGGGCGGCTACTTTAAAGAATCTAAAATATAAGATAGTTTTGATTCGTTTAACACTTTTTTGGTCACTGCATAATTCTATTTGTGTTATTTCATAGTTTTGATGTCTTTAATATTATTCTAAAATGTGTTAAAAATAAAGAAAAATGACGTGTCCAAACTTTTGACTGGTAGTGTATATACAGTATGCAGAATTAATTTCCAAAACACTACATCATTCACTACTTGAAGTTCATCTTTAAGCATCTCTAAAATATGGAGCATCCTGTCTGTAAAAGTGTAATAATTTCATCAACCAGTGACTTTAACAACATCCTATCCTTGACAAAGTACCGCAATTTGTTTCAATTTTGTGATATCAAATCATTTTGTAGCAGTGGGTGCCACTTTTGTTCAATGGTGGATAATCTCAGTTTGTAACACAGCTGTTTATATAGTATATTCAGTATAATCAGCACATACTCACAGACAATAGAAACAAATCTCGGGTTATTGCTCAAGTTTACAGAATTCCCTGTGAACAGCAGCAGTGAGGACTAATCCCGACAATACACAGTTTGTCCAACTGTTTAGTAAGTAAACAATTCATTCTAATCCCCTGGAGATACACAGGCCCAAACAAACAAAAACAAAAGAGAATAAATATGTATTTTTCCCCAAACAAGGGAGCGAGTGTGACTGTGTAGGTGGGTGAGGGGGAGGAAGGTGGGGGGGAAGGGTTGCGGAGAAAGAGAGAGTTATAGTTGTGGCTTTGTTACTCAGTCTTAGCTCCTGCTTTATTGTTGCTGCTCGTTTTTCTTCAGCCAGAGAGTGAGTCACAGAGGGAGAGAGAGAGAGAGAGAGAGAGAGAGAGAGAGAGAGAGACAGAGAGAGGGAGAGAGAGAGAGAGAGAGAGAGAGAGAGAGAGAGGGAGGGAGAGAGAGAGGGAGAGAGAGAGAGAGAGAGAGAGAGAGAGAGAGAGGGAGGGAGAGAGAGAGGGAGAGAGAGAGAGAGAGAGAGCGAGAGGGAGGACACTGTGTGCTAAAATAAGAAAGCACACAAACAAATACACACATGCTGACACACACACACATGCACGCCCACACCCACCCAACACTCACACACACACACACACAGACACAGACACAGACACACACACCCCATCCAAGGTAACGTATCTATCTATCACTAAGCGGCTACATGCACGCAAACATACAACACAAATACACACAAGCAAACCCGTATTCATGTATACACACACATGCAGACACATGGACCAATGCATGGACACACATGCACACACAAGCTCATACTCACACACACACATGCACACACACACACACACACAAAACCACAGCTGAATCATTTATTTATGTCTACATCAATATGAAGGAGAGGATATAAACAATGCAGATGCAATCAGAAAATTTCCAGGACCTGCCTGATATAAATGTGATCGCAGTGCTCATACACACACACACCCACGCACCCACACACACACACACACACACACACACACACACACTCTAGCATGCATGAGCGGATACACACAGGCACCTGGACACACGGACACATACCCATACCGATGGATAAATGCATGGATGCACACACAGTCACATGCACACACGGCATACACAGAGATGCACAAACAGGCAGAGAGGCTTGCACACACACACACACACACACACACACACACACACACACACACACACACACACACACATTCTGCAAATGCATGAGGCAATCATTTCCACACCATTGCCATTCATCCTCTAAATGTACCACATCTGCAGGGAGCCTCAGCTGAGATGAGTCCAGAAAAACAGAGTGTGACCACGCACTTTACAACCTTTATTTATCCAGGGAAATTTGACCACACACTGATTCACATTCATGCAGTTATTAAAATTCACACATGGGAGCTGCCCAGTCCGACCACAGCCTTCTACTATCTACTAAATTCAATGCTTATTGTTGAGAGAGGGAGGAACATTTCTCATTCACTTTTCCTGGCAGATTTTCCAGCCGATCTGGGGATTCAAACCAGCAACCTTCCAGTCACAGGCTTGCTTCTGTAACAACACACCATACAGGAGGATTCACCTCTTCTTAACTATCAGATATTTCAGCTCAACCTTGATGGACAATAACCAGCTGACTTTCTTCATTGCGCTGCATCAGACCCAAAGATGCTGCAGAAAACATTCCCATCTATATTTATATATATATTTAAGGCATTTAGCTTACCCAAAGCAACCAGCAAGATAGCGGAATCAGCTTCAATGGCATGATCGCAAACAACCAACAACCATCAAACAACCATCAAACAACCATCATTACAAACAACCAACAGCAAGAATGAACAGAATGATAATGAAAGACAGAAGTTCTTGGGAAAGAGATAAAAAATGAAAGCTAAGGACAGAGGTAGGGTTTTTAAATTTTTTTTGATGACAGCTAAAATCATTGTAAGAAGAAGAAGAGAAGCGGATGTGATTCAGTGGGGAGCGGCTGACGTGAGACACATCTTGAAGAGTTTTCAGGCAGTGATGGAAGATGGGGAGTCGCTCTGCTGTTCTGACTGGAGTGGGAAGGTCATTCTGCCACTGGGAGGAAAAGACCAGGTTGATGTAAGGAAGGTAGAGCTAAGCGGCTGCAGCAGAATGCAGTGTGCGTTCCTCATGTAGTTGTCACTTATTAGCATTGTTAAAACTTAAAACTAGCTTAACGCTAATTACATGTTTGCCAGCTTTATTGTGTGATTACTTTTTCCAGTAACGAGTAGTGTATGGGATTACAATTTAAAATTCTGTAATTACAGTTACTAATCCCAGTATTGCTCCGTTACTGCGTTATGTCAACCTGAACCCCCCTTCAACCTTTTCTTTTTTTTCTCTCCTTTCAAATGTTTTTTTTTTTTTTTTAAACCCCTGTTTTTTCATCATATGTCTCTTAAGGACATGCAGCAGGTTTAAATCGGCTGGTAGCTAAAAAAGCAAAACAAAAAGTGGAGGGTGAGACGCAGACTTTCAGCAGCTGGAAGTTTTCCCATTACTTTGAATTTATCTCAGTTAAGGATGCAAAGAACATTATCTTCCGGGGTAAACTTTGTGTGGGCAGCAAAACATTTTCCACAAAGAAAAACAACATGCAATTGATCAAAGCATCTAATACGCAACACAGCAATGTGAAACAAGGAGCCTCTACTGCCAATGAAATGCTAAGTAATGGAACCAGATATGTAACTAATTACTCCTGTTGAGTAATGTGATTACTTTTTAAATCAGCGATGCGTAAAGAGAAATTGATTACATTTGCCCAACACTGATCAAGTCCAACAAACAATATGCAAAACCTAAAACAAACAATCTAATGTTGTAAAATGAGACGACTTAACTTAGAAGGAAACCACATGAAATTGATCTTGTACTAGCTAGCAAAACACTTCCACAAGTAATTTGAATTGAAGATAAATGTGAAATGGAAACAATTTTCCAGTGCAAGTGCAGTGAAAAACAGCGTCAGCAGCAGCTTACGGGCCATCAGCTGATCTATGAAAGGTACTACTACAGGTATTTCAGACACGGCAGTTCAAGAAGGACCTAATGAAAATCCTACAGTCTTTTAAGGACATCAGCACATGTGTAAAAAAGCATGAATTATCACCAAACCTACCCAGGATGAATAACGGCAAAATAAAGACATGAGACCAACAGACAATCGTTTGCTGGTCCCTGAAGCTGGTGAATGTCTTTACTGTTGTGTGCCTACTCTACTCTGTCTACTCTGTGGGGAGTCTGGGAGGAGGAGAGAGGAGACATGAGGAGAGATCTGACGAAGGTTTCAGCTCCTTCACAAACTCTCAGAGGAGACGCATGAAGGGCTTTTGGGAGAAAGAGAGAAAGAAGAGGTAAAAGAAAGAGATATCACCCGCTCAGATCCATCCACATTACATAACTGTGCCTCAATCTGTCTGCCTGTCACTCCAGAGGGATCGTAGTGACAGAGCTGCTCTGGAGGCAGACATAATCTCATTGGCTGAGTTAAACTTCAACGGGCGGAGCCAACAACAGTCATTTTTCAGAGCTATCTACCAGACCTGAATGGCAAAGAAGGAACTCTGCTCAAAATATAAATAAAAACCTAAATGGCAATGACTTCTTTTTTTCATTCATTCATGACCAAGACATTTATGATGTTGGAAGCTCAGCAGCTAGCTAACTAGCTTACCTAGATAGCTATAGGCTAGTATGGCTAGTTTGAACTTGGAAGGTCAGCTAGGCTAACTAGCTAACCCAGATAACTTAGCATGGATGGGATGATATGCTTATCTCACGATATGATTCGATACATGATATGGGGTACATGATTCAATGCAATATAATAAATAAAAGTTCAAAGACAATTTACATATGTCATTAAAAATAGGTATTGTCACATTTTGTATTGTGATGTATTGAATTTCGATGTATCGTCCCATCCTTATAAATTAGTATGGTTGAAATGCTTCTTTTTTCAGTTAGTATTGAGAGCGCTAGGCTTCATAATATTAGCTTCCTTCTCTCTTACTCCTCGCCTTTTTCATTGGACTTCAGTCTAACAAAAAACTGTGGTTCTTTCAATCTGCAACATACACACACACACATCCCTCTCTCTTAGTGTTTGTGTTCTCATCTGTTGTCTTTTTTCTCTCTCCCCTTCTTTTCACCTCCTCTCTTCACAAGTCTTCATGTTTCTCCTCTCCTCTCTATTAATGCCTCCTGACATTGGAGCGTCTCAGAGGAGCAGGTCTTGTCATTAGACTCTAATGCTGAGTCAGACTAGATGCTGACAGGCTGCCAAGGTCAACTGTATTTGTGGTGTGTGTGTGTGTGTGTGTGTGTGGTGAGAGGAGAGAGCCTCTGGCTGCTTTGCACTGAAGAGACACAGAGTGAGAGAAAGAAGAGGGAGTGAAAGAGAAGAAAGTAATGTGTCAAACCCTTCTCTGCCTCCTGTAGAGACTCATTACCTGTTGCACTCTCTCTCTCTCTCTCTCTCTCTCTCTCTCCCTCTCTCTCTCCCACACACACACAAACTGCCCACTTAAGCACAAGGCATCCCTTCTCCTTTCTGCTAAAGATCAACAACTGTGTGTAATGTAATGTATGGGTGTAATCACTATGACACACGCTGAATTTGTGTGTGCTTAACCTCCAAAACACACACACACACACACACACTTTGTACCATCACAGCTGGCCTACATCAACCTCATTATTCCCATTTGCAATTCCTTATCTTTTAGCATCGTTAGCTTCACCAATACATAATTGATAGGCCCTCATTGGGAGGGGGGTCTAGTATTATTCACAGCAGCTGTGTGGCCATTTGCCTCTATTTGTTCTACATTATGAAAGCAATGTATCAGGTATGAGAGAGAGAAAGAAAGAGAGAGGGAGAAAGAGAGAGAGAGAAAGTGTGTGTGTGAGAGAGAGAGAGAAAGAGAGAGAGAGAGAAAGAGGGGGAGAGAGAGAGAGATTGTGATAACCAACTAATTCATCATCTCAACATGGTTTGAATGTATAAACTGTTTTGCAAACGTGTCTGTGTGTGTGTGTGTGTGTGTGTGTGTGTGTGTGTGTGTTTGCCTACCTGATAGTCTTCCCCTCTCTCAGGTCATACAGAGAGAAGAAAATGTCTGTGTCTTCTCCTATAGTGTTGTAGGTGAAGCTCTTCAGGTTGACCAGCAGGTGGTGCGGTACTGGAACTCTGCACGGCTCCCCGTGACGCTGCCGCGAGCTGTCGCCCTGGAAACACACGCCAAAAACACGCATGGTGGGAAAATGGATGACTTACAGTGGACCTCACACCCTCTGAACAGTAATAATAATTAGTAATAAATAATTACCACATTAACTTGAGACATTAGCGCAATTAACGTAAGCCAACGAGACTTTGCCAAGAAGATTGTCAGCCTCTACTCTGCATCCTCCATTGTTTCTCCACCTGGTGGATCTGGAGGGAAATCTGCTGGATCGCTTTACAGCACAAAACAGGAAGAGGTTCTGTTCTTCCAGAGCAAACGGAGCTAAAGCTTTCAGCTCAGAGTTTCTGGCAGCAGATGGTGGAAGGAGGGAAAGGAAGATGGAAGAATCACTTCTGACATGTCTATCCTTTTCAGTGAAGCCAAAGAATAAAACTTTGACCGAAGCATAACATCCTCTTTGTGTCAGGAAGCAACAGGGTTTATGGGAAATGTGGTCTGAATTTTGAGAAACAGTAGCACTAATAACCAGTGTTGGGAATAACGCGTTACAAAGTAACTGTAATTCCATTACTTTTGGTGGTAACTAGTATTGTAACTAATTACTTTTTCAAATTAAATGACGCAATTACAATTACTGAAATATAAATGGGCTCGTTACTCGTTACTCGGTACAATGATAGATAAAATTTGACAGTTGTCTTGTCCCACACTGTGCGACAGCAACATTAAAATAATATAGCTATGTGTGTATTAATAAGAGAATTGAAGCAGACATTTAAAAGTAACGCAAAAGTTACTTTCCCTAGTATCTAATTACTTTTATTATGCAGTAATTGGTAAAGTAATTCAATTACATTTTGAGAGAAGTAACTAGTAACTTTAACTAATCACTAATTTTCAGTAACTTGCTCAACACTGCTAATAACAGGTGTGAGACAGAGGCCACCATCATCTCCACCACGGTTTCATTTATACCTAGGAATCAAAATGAATTTGACAATGATATATTGATGTTTAACAACACTCCATGTAGCTCATTTAAAAAGGATTTTATTTTTAACAGACCCATGGGTCTAGTGAGTATAGTCTAAGCAGATCTTGCGTTACTTCTCAACAGAAGGAAACAACGAAGGAGAATAAAGGTTAGTGAAGGCTGTTGTGGATTGTTGCCAGTCTGAATCCCCAGACCGTGTAGAAAATCTTGGCAGGATAAGACAATGACTAACACTCTCCCCTCCCTCAACATTATGGGACGAATACACGGAACGCGAATAAGCGGCCAATATCTGTGAACCGCTTCGCCTCTCGTGGGCACGGGAATACATTTCTCCGCTTCTCCAAAAGGAGAGAAGTGAAGTTTGCTTTCAATGAGCGATGGCTATCTAGATACTGAGTGTGGCGAGCACCAGGTGTCCCGCTGTCATGACTACACACATGGATTGGCTGGACCATGTGCGACAAGACCGCGACGAACACTCAAAAGTTGATGTGATCTGAACTCTGGTGAAACTCGCCGCTGGCCTGCGCGTGCACGTGTCTGAACGGCACACTTGCGAAGTCGCGCACCGTGTATTCGTCCCATTAACCGCAGAGGTGCCGTTGAGCAAGGCACTTAAGCCCCGACTGCTGCAGTGAAGCTAACAGTAAACTAAAGACTAAACAGTAGACGGCGGTTGGACAGTGTATATATCTGTGTGAACCCAAGCAGGGAGGTAGTGAAAAACATCATGTGTGTAAACATTCACCAAATGAATAATGTAGTTTTGAAAAGTAACACAAGATGTGCTGCTTCAAATTCTTTTCATCAATATTTCCACATGTTGTGAGTGCTAAGAGGCACTGAAAAACTAAAATTTATTGAATGCATAAATCATGTATGCGTAATGTTTTTAAAGATTCCATTTGTGTCGCATTGGCCTAATTTGGGGCTAAATCGGCCCAAAATACTGTAGTGTGTCTCCAGACTAGAAATGGTTGCTCATGAGTTGGTCAAACTGTAGTGTTTTGCAGTGTGTTGTGTTGTACTGTACCTGTGTGGTGCTCTGCTGTACACTGTGTCTGCTAGACAGATGCTGTGGAGGAGAGAGACAAACAACAAAATGTTAGATCAGGTCACACTAATGATTTCTCTCCTCTGTTTCTGTTCTTTCCTTCTCTGCCCTCTTGTATTTCCCTGCTCTTCCCTGCTCTCATCCCTGATCCTCTCTTTTCAGCTCCGTTCGTCTCTGCCTTGCTCTGCTCTGTCCTATTTTATTCTGTTCTGTTCCCTTCATTCTTTTCCTTCATATGATGAAAATGTTTAAACGCCCCCAGAGACTCATTACTCCGAGATGTCTCTGTAAATCTCCTGAGTGGTTTTGTGAGAGGAGAGGGAATGAAAAGTGAAAACCTGTTTGATGAATTGAAGTAATGACTGTCAAACGTGAACGTCCCACTGCAAGCCATCTGCAAATATTCCAACCTGGGTGGAAAATTAACACCTTCCATTTGCATATATACTAATGATATTTTCATATTCATATATACTTAGTATTTATACATGCAGCACATATTTCATATCTAGTAATCTATATTCGAGTAAACAATCAAGACTTTTAGTAACATCTGTAATCAAATACTTCAAGTAAATCTATACATGTGAATAATCCATACTCTTTCCCAACATGTTTAAATTGAATGTTTGCATTACCCTGCAATTATTATTTATATTCTATTTTCTTGATTTGTATTGTTTTATTATTGTTTTATTATTTTATTATTTATATATGTTTCTTGTTGCTTATTCTGTATTCTAGCTGTGTGCTCATCTGTTTTCTTTTTACTGCTGAATCTTACTCTGCTGCTGCAATGATCTAATTTCCCACCAGGGATCAATAAAGTTTCATTTCTATTTGATCTTAAATTTCCTACATCGTGACCTTTTCTTGTCAAATTTAACAACAAGCAATGGTAGAACGGTGAATTGGCATTTTCCCTTACTTTTGATTCCTTAAAATATATATGATGAAACAACAGGGATGCATTCATACTATAATTTCACATTATGCAACGGTTGTTTCAGCCAAGCAGTCTGTGTACTCAGAGACGCCTGCCAACCGTGCAAATGATTCACACAAAACACATAAAGACAGACAGGAAAAGTGGAATTTGTGGTCTGGTTACCAGGGAGATATCTGGTTCCTGTCTCCTGATTGTTTTTATTCTTTTATTCTTATCGATGTGCATTACTTTAAAGAGAACATTGAGAACATTTGAGACATGGAATGGTAACTGATGTATAAAAGAGGGGAATGCATGTGTTGAGTCTGTAGTTAGTAAGGTGGATGCTAGCTTGTTCTTCACTATCAGGCGGGATGAAATGTATCCTTTTATTCCTCTTCCAATCATCACCTTGTCTTCCTCTGGTTTTTCTCTTTCTGCCTTCTCTCCCTTCTCCTCATCTTCTCTGTTCTCCTCCTTCCTTCCTCCCATCAGCACTCCTCTAACTTTACCACTTTCTCTCTCTCTCTCTCTCTTCCTCTGTCTCTCTTCCTGTCTCCACATCAGTCACTAGGCAACGGAACAAAGGGGAATCACCACGACTACGCCGTTTGACCGGTGCAGCTCGGCTATTTAAAACAGGACTGATGTAAGACACAGAACATGAAGTATTACTAAGAGACCATGCAGAGCCTCAACAATACTCCACACATTACAGCACGTTAACAGTGAAGAAGCTCCAGGTTTTGTCCATTCATTATTTCTGATTATTACATGCAAGCACAGGAAGAGCCTGTATAACTCAATGAACAGAATATGGTACTAACATTACCAGGATTAAAGTCTGGATTCTCAATGGGACACCACATACAGTATAGAAAGGTATGCATTCACTGTATTATAAGGTGCTTTGGATAAAAGTGTGCACCAAATGGCATACTTTAAAGCTGCACTAGGCAAGATTTTTACGTAAAAATACACCTGTCTCATCAGACTAAATCACAAAGTGGGGCAGCAACAGAGAAGAGCGCCCCATCAGATGGCGTATATATTTTTATTGTAGTAATTATTTTACATTTTCTTGACAGGTTCAAAGAGATATTGGCAATTGGAGGGTTGGCAATACAGCTGAAAGGATCAGTCGATTAATTGATTATAACTCTGATAATCGATTAATCATTTTAGTCATTTATCAAGTAAAAATACCAAAGATTTGCTGGCTACAGCTTCACAAATGCTAAGATTTGCTTGCTTTTCTCCGTTCATATCATTATATAATGAATACTTGTTTTTTTTTTGGCTGCTACTCAGATGTAGTAAGCAATTTTAAGACATCACTTTGGGACCTGGTAATCGATTAATAGAAAAAAATATTGCTAGATTAATCGATAATGAAAATAATCATTAGTTGCAGCCTAATACCATAAAGGAGAGAAGCAGGCTTGTAATGGAAGGTCAGTGGTTTGAATCCTCAGATTAGCTGAAGTGCATGGGAGAAAGTAATAAGCCGTCCCACAACAACTATGGCTGACTTGCCCTGAAGCAAGAAGCCTAACTCCCGGCTGCTCCAGTAGAAGGTTGCACCCGGCAGCTCCCAGGTGTGAATGTCTGTAACTGTATGAATGTGAAGCAGAGCGTTGCTAAAATAAGAACATGAGCGCTCAGTAGCCTTCCTTGAATACATAAAGATGTGCCTGTGATGGGAGTGAAACACCGGCGTAAACAAATGCTGCTCAGTTGTATTTTCCATGAAGTGAAAGAGGGTTCAGGCGGGCAGCACCCTGGGGTGAGCGTGTAGCGACACTGAAAAAAACCCCAGTGTGTTCAATGTCAGCTTACAGTGAGGAAAAATAAAGAAAAACAATGGGAACAAAAGGAAAGCATGTTCCTGTTTCTAGGAACAGGTGTTGCTGAACACAAAACCCACTCAATCACACGTATATGTTGTTGTCAGAGAAGAGATGTGAAGGTGATGATAAAAACAAACAAAAGAAAAAAATGACGAGGGGAGAAAGACGAGGGGATGACCAGCAGGAGAGGGAATCAAAACACATTTCAGGCTGCCAGAGGGGAGTCATCAACAGGTGGCTGATTTCTGGGAAGAGCAGAGACAACCAAACTCAGTGACACTGCTCATTTTATTCATTTATTTCCCCTTTCCTTTCTCTTTTGTAGAAGCGGGGTGTCCAGTTTCCACTTATCAGAAATGTAATGGAGGGTAAACCCACCGGAGGTCAGTTTACCCGTTTGTTATATTTCTGAATTAGACTTTTAGACCACTTTTTCATATTAAAAGGTCCCACATTTTACACTTTCCAGTGTTGATTGTTGTGATTACCAGTGTTTTATTTTCTGTCTCGAGGTCCATTCAAAGCTGTGTGTGTGGTGTCTTGTACCAAAAACACTCTCAATCCATTTTGACACGTTCATTTTCCAGCATCTCTCTGAGCCTTACCAAGAACAGGCTGTTTCTGTCGCTGTGTCTTTAAGGCTCATTAATATTAACGACCCCTCTGTTCTGACTGGCTAACCGTTTCAAGAATGAAACATGAGACACCGCGGCCCGGCAGCTACAGGCAGGAAAAACTCTCCGGTAATTAACAATGACAATATAACAATTAACTGCTCAACCGCTTTGAAAAAAAACCCACTTTGTTAGTCTATTATTTCTTACAGAAATGATAATGAGCGAACCTTTGTGACGCCACAAAGTTACGGAAGTCCAAACGGCTCGTTTAGAGGCTCGCTTTTCTAATATGGATTGTGTGGATTTAGTTGGCGACCGTGCGTTTTGATGCTTTCACCATGTTTAGATAGACCATCCAACTCCTTTATAATCACAGAGGCAAGGGGAGTCCTGTTTTCCACAATATGGGACCTTTAATCTGAAACAATTTAAAGGGGCCACATCAAAAAGTCATATTCTCAAGCCAAAAAAGCAAATGATAAAGCAGTATTATTATTATTAGTATTTTGCATGGTGATATATTGCCTCTTCACTTGACATTTCTGTTGGATCTCCGCTCTAATAATCTAGCACACTTGTCTCTAATGTGAAAATGTGGCTATTATTTATGTCAATTACAGGCCGCTGTAAGCTGTGCCAGAGACTTTCAGATGTGTTTGCGTGGTCGCAGATAGAGATCGATAAAATTCATAACGTAGTTAATGCCCCTTTAAATTCAGTTTATTACAGGAGGAACTATGACAGGAACCATTTGGGTTCTGTTTTGCTCTAACATGATACACCGACCAAAGCAACAAAATAAGCTTAAGAAAAGCTGTTTTATTTCTTTTAATCAAACCTCGAGCATTTCTGTTGAATTACTTTTTGAATGGGCATTAGTGTTGAAGTAGTGGTTCTGTGGCTCTGTTCTATGTTTGCAGAGACTCTTCACTTCAGGGTTGGGGCTGATTCACCTTTTTTCAATCCGTTCAAGTGAGGCTTTTACATTCATCTTCTGCTGCACTCAGTCAGGGTGATGTAACCCGCGGTCGCTGGGTATTTTAACTCTTTTCACACCAGATACCCTCTCCTCGGCCTAGTGTTATGTGCAGGTCAAGTCTGAGAAAAGCCTATACTTCCTGAGCCAAATAAAGATGTTACATACTGTATATATTGCTTACCATTTTGTAGAGGTCTGACACGCTTATCTGGTCCGCGTCCACCATCTCAAACTCCTTCCTCGGCACCAAGTCCAGACCGAGGTGTCTGAAAGAGAGAGAGAGAGAGAGAGAGACAGAGAGAGAGAGAGAGGGAGGGAGAGAGGGGGAGAGAGACAGAGAGAGAGACAGAGAGAGAGAGGGAGAGAGAGAGAGACAGAGAGAGAGAGAGAGGGAGGGAGAGAGAGACAGAGGGAGAGAGAGAGAGAGAGAGAGAGAGAGAGAGAGAGAGGGAGAGAGAGAGAGACAGAGAGAGAGAGAGAGGGAGGGAGAGAGAGACAGAGGGAGAGAGAGAGAGAGAGAGAGAGAGAGAGAGAGAGGGAGGGAGAGAGAGACAGAGGGAGAGAGAGAGAGAGAGAGGGAGGAAGAGAGCAAACTCAATCACTTTCATATTACCTTGACACACACCTTATACAGTATGTTGGATACAGATACATGCACACACACCACCACCATCCACCACACACACACACACACACACACACACACACACACACATATTACTGTTATTGTTGATGTGGCCCCCGGGGCTGTTGTTCATGAGGATTGCTTTCAGTTCAATCTCATCTTTCACCTGCAGTTGTCACCTTGGCCTTAAAGACACAGTGCAGAATCTGAACCCATAGGTATATTTCTGCTCTGCTGTTGGCTCCCTGCATGGCAGAGGAGTGGCAGTATATTTTCTTTAGCCAAGGATCGAGAGGGAGAAGAAACACATCAGTCCCTGGCTGATTAAGTTGAAGAACCAAGGATTTTAAGCATTGCCTTTTTCTCCCCTATGACCGTCCCTCCTCTGCCTTTACAATAGCAAGGATTCCTTCATTTCAGCAACAAGTTAGTGCTCTTTATGCTGTGCAATGATTGTTTTTTGATTCCATCTCTAACAAACACACACCTTAAAGTATTGCTTCTTGGCAATGACAATTTTGATCTGACGTGTTTCATTTCAAAACGGCACATATCCATTTTGAAAAAAACACATTGTCACCTGAAATCCCTCAGATAATATTTCAGAAATGCATATGCTTCTAGCTTTGAGACCATAACTATTTTATAAGCAGAGGTCTTAAGATGACTCATAGCCTTAACAGAAAACCATCATGTGCTCTATTTTAATGTCAGTAATCATTTATATGAGCGTAGGCGCAGTGGATTATTCATTTTGGGATGGAAATAAGCAACCATGAAAGTGGGTAATGAGATTTAAAACAATAACAATAATGTTACTGAAATGGATGTTTATTCCCACTGTATCTGACTGGTAGTGACACAGACAATAGATTGAAGCTTTAAATGATCCAGTACCACTGCGCCCTATGATGACTAATAATCGTAACAACAACAACAACAACCATCAACACTACTCTTGTTGCTTCTACTACTGCTACAATTACTACCAATATAATGGAAACAATACAGCTGTGGCTCACGAGGTAGAGCGGGTCGTCCACTAATCAGAAGGTCGGTGGTTCGATCCCAGCTCGAAGTGTCCTTGGGCAAGATACTGAACCCCAAATTGTTGCGCCAGCACTCTGCATGGTAGCTTGCCGCCATCGGTGTATGAATGTGTGTGTGAATGGGTGAATGTAGGCATATTGTAAAGCGCTTTGGATAAAAGCGCTATATAAATGCAGTCCATTTACCACTGCTGCTACTACTAATAGTAACAGCATCAACTACTATGTGTACTCTCAATGTTAATACTACTACTACTACTACTGCTACTACTACTACTAATAATAATAATAATAATAATAACAACAATAACATAACCAGTACTACTGTTACTATTACTACTTCATGTACTATCACTACTAGCACTACTACTACTGTAGTAACAGCATCAACAGTGCTACCATTACTAGTACTACATCTACTCTCAATTTTATTACTACTAATAATAATAATACTAAGTACTGCTATGAGGACTACTACTTCATGTACTATCACTACTAGTACTACTACTATAACTACTATAACTATAATATTATTACTACTACTAATAGTAACAGCATCAACAGAACTACCAACTACTATGTGCACTCTCAATATTACTACTACCACTGCTACTACTATTACTACTACTAATAATATTAACAACCACATCACCAGTACTACTGTTACTACAACAACTTCATGCACTATCAATACTAGTGCTACTAGAACTATTACCACTACAAACTACTACTAATAGTAGCAGTATCAACAGTGCTACCATTACTACTACCAAGTGTACTCTCAAAGTCACTACTACTACTACTAATAATAATACTAATCACAATCATAATAAAATATTAATAATAATAACAATAACAACAACAACAATCATCGTCCCCATCCTAAACAGTGCACACATCACATCATGTGTCTCCACAGATAGCGGACTGAAGCTTTAAATAACCTGTGATACAGTCCTGGCCGCCCACATTTCATTTCTCCAGTATTAACTCAATCCCAAGTCGACCGTCTATTTCTCTCCATTTCATCTGTTTTCCATCAGCCTTTCGACAGGCTCCATGAGTCTTTGCTACCACTCCTCTACTGCAGCTTACACCTGCCTCCAATCATACTTTTATTTCTTCTGTGTAGGTGTCCAGGGAGCTCGCTGCCCTGCCTCCTGTAGCACTGATATAGAAAATGATGTGGCGTTTTTCAGCACATCCATGTGTGGGGTATTTGTGTTATTTTTCAACAAAACATACTGTATGTTAATAAAATCTACACTCACCGAGCACTTTATTAGGAACACCTGTACACCTGCTTATTCATGCAATTATCCATTCAGCCAATCATGTGGCAGCAGTGCGATGCATAAGATCATGCAGATACAGGTCAGCAGCTTCAGTTCATGTTCACATCAAGCATCAGAACGGGGAAAAAATGTGATCTCAGTGACTTTGACCGTGGCATGGCTGGTTTGAGTATTTCTGAAACTGCTGATCTCCTGGGATTTTCACGCACAGCAGTCTCTAGAGTTTACACAGAATGGTGCAAAAAAAAAAAAAAAAAACATCCAGTGAGCGGCGTTTCTGCGGACGGAAACGCCTTGTTGATGAGAGAGGTCAGAGGTCAGAGGAGAATGGCCAGACTGGTTGGAGCTGACAGAAAGGCTTCAGTAACTCAGATAACCTCTTTACAGCTGTGGAGAGCAGAAAAGCATCTCAGAATGCAACACAGTGAACCTCGAGGCCGATGTCACTTTGGTAGCTGGTTGACACTGAGCTGAAAGCTGATACCTACCCAGTATTAGTATGGTGTTCCTAATAAAGTGCTCAGTGAGTGTATATCACATTGTGTCAGACATTTTTTTTCCAGATTCCAAGATAGACCATTTGAAAAGTGACACCTACTTTTACAACATGATTGATGATGCAAAGTATTGTACTTTTACAAAGGTAGTTAGTAATTTAAGTGCTTGGTGGACAAAGTGATTACAACTGATTTCCCCCCTAGAAGTGATTTAGCAGATAAGATATAGCATTTTGGGACAGAACTCTCCATATGTTGCTAATATCATCCGCCATTTGAACAGTGTGGGTTCTCTGACAAAATTATTTCCGGCATGAAAGTTATTAAAGTTATTGGCTTTCATAAGGGCTTGGCTTATAACATTGTTACATTTTGGAGGATGCAAGCATCTACGTTTGGAAATACTGAGCAATGACCTCAACAAAACATTGTTTTATGCTAAATCAACATAAGCTTTACAGAATCAAACCCTTATGTTGCATTAAAAAGCAGCAGAGTAATATGTTTCTGCTAAACTAGACATGCAGTGCTGAAAATGACCTTCCTTTTAAAGTAGAGTATATACAAGGACAAGAGCCTCTGGTGAATAAAGTGTGTAAAGTGTGTATGTATGTGTGTGTGTGTGTGTGTGTGTGTGTGTGTGTGTGTGTGTGTGTGTGTGTGTGTGGTCCCTGTGTGTATATGTGTGTCTATATGTGTTTATGGCAACAGTACAGCCCCAGCGCAGTCATCTGTGTCTCTTGATGCCTTGGTGCGTGTGTGTGTGTGTGTGTGTGTGTGTGTGCGTGTGTGTGTGTGTGTGTGTGTGTGTGTGTGTGTGTGCGCTCACTCGTTGCCCCAGTCCAGCCTGACGGTAATGTGTCTCTTGACGTCCCGGCTCTGGTCCTGTGTCAGGTGTCCGGACAGGAGCTGCCGCCTCAGGTCGATCAGCTCCGTCATCACGTGACGAACCTTGTAGAACAGATCCACCTTGTGTTTCTGATGGAGGGAGAGAGGGAGAGAGGGAGAGAGGGAGAGAGGGAGGGAGAGAGAGAGAGAGAGAGAGAGAGAGAGAGAGAGAGAGAGAGAGAGAGAGAGAGAGAGAGAGAGATTAGAGTCCTCTGTTGTTCAACCGTTAGATTAAAACTGCTCATCTGTTTTATTTATTTAGTTTTTTTTTATGACATCTTTGGTGACAGGTGGTTATTACTGTGGTGTTTTTGCAAGACTCTAGCAAGTTAGAGTCTGTCTCTAGTCTATCTCACTTTCATTTCTTTGGACTGTGGGAGGAAACCCAGGCGAACACAGAAAGTTCCGGATCTTCTTGTTGTGAGGCGACACATTCATGTTTTTTTTTTGTGGCTTTATTAGATAGTCACTTTGGAGGGAAGAAGGAAAGACTGGGAGAGAGAAGAGCATGGCATGTGACAAAGGTCCCAAGCCAGATTTGAACCAAGGAGATCTGATGACTGGTCTCTGTTAATGAGAGTAAAGTTGGAATAGTTTTATTTCATTTTTATTTTGTTATTAGTTTACTAAAATTTAACTACTCCTCATACGTTACTGCAATTATCCTTAGCCCAACTAAGAGCATAATCGCACTGACGTAATCAGAGTCAGAGTATGGTGTTTTCATGGATCCTGTTTTACTCGCATTATTCTCTTACATTAGAGTAGCATTGTTTTGTGACTGTGATCAATGTCTGATGAACCCCAAAACAACAACATGTCCACAAGATGTCCCACATCTTCAAATATCCACCCATCTTCAAGTGCCTCCTCCAGGGACTCTCGCTCTGACGTGAGGAAGTGTTTTTAATGACATGGTGTCAGCCTGAGGGTCTTATGCATGATGGTACGGCTACTCAACTGGGCCAAATGTTTGGTGTTTAAAATTAGGCAACATTCAACTGTAAGGAGGCGACAAGGGCTGAATAGGTGAATACAAATTGAATACATTCTCACACAAACACAGAGACAGACACACACACACACACACACACACACTTCCCCCTATAGTCTTGTCTATTATTAGCACTCTAATTTCCCCTGAAGGCCAGTAGCAGCAGGCATGGTTAAATGTCCATTCAGCTCTTGGCAGGAAAGCCAGATAGGGAGAAATTACTGTGTATAGAGGGGCAGATGCTATGGACTTGACACACACACACACACACACACACTCTCTCACTCACACAGCCCTTGTAACTGTGATTACGGGCTACACAAATAAACTCGACTCACATGCAAGAGTTAAGCCTGCATAGGCACGCACACACACATATACATACTGTATATGTGCACACACCAGCATACGATGGATGTTAATGTATGCATGCACAATTGAAAGGTTGCAAACACACAGACACACACACACACACACACACACACACACACACACACACACAGACAGAGGTCAGCAACATTATGTAAACCTGGCTGAAGAAGAGGGCAGAGACGGGTACAGTCAGCCACCTGGCGTCACTTTAACAGGCTTATTCAGCTGTGTGCAGTCTCTGTCACGCAACACACACACACACACACACACACTCTCGCTCTCTCTTTCTCAACCTCTCTCTCTTTCTCAGGAATCTCCTAAAAACAGAAGACCCCTATGCTTTAAAACGGTTACATAACTGTTAATGACCTTGGCTGTAACCAGCGGAGGTGGAGCGGTTGTTGGGAAACTCAGCTAGGAACCACAACAGTATGGTGTTTGATAGATAATACCACTACAGCGGCCCACACTCCAGAACCCCAATTCACATTTCTACATTGGGTCCGTTTTTTCAACATGTTTCAGTATTTAGCTGATTCTCTTATCCAGAGCGAATTGCAAGCAGTGAGCAGGTAGGGCTTCAGTGTCTTCTATCTTGATAGACAAACTGGCTGGTGTGGGGAACGGACCTGTGACCTTTTAGTTACCAGTTTGTTTTCTTTGGTCCAAACCATTTGGAATTATTTTTCGTTTAGGTTCACAATGCGTATATAGAGCTGCAACGATTAATTGATTGATCAATTAGTTGTCAACTATTAAATTAATCGCCAACTATTTTGATAATCGATTAATCGGTTTGAGTAATTTTTTAAGGAAAATAAGTCAAAATTCTCTGATTCCAGCTTCTTAAATGTGAATATTTTCTGGTTTCTTTACTCCTCTATGACAGTAAACTGAATATCTTTTGGTTGTGGACAAAACAAGACATTTGAGGACGTCATCTTGGGCTTTGGGAAACACTGATCGACATTTTTCACCATTTTCTGACATTTTATAGACCAAACAACTTATCGATTAATCGAGAAAATAATCGACAGATTAATCGATAATGAAAATAATCGTTAGTTGCAGCCCTAATGCGTAATTATGAACTAGGGCTTGTAAACAAAAGTCACATGACTCAGTCACATGACTAGCTTGTTTATTGGATAGAATTTTGGTGACCTGTCATCCTGCCAGGTTAGAGATTCTGGCGGCGAGGACAGTCAAAACAAATCTGATTCCAGTCCTGTAACTTTAACATGATGGACATGATGGACTGTGCTCTTCTTCCCTGGTGTTCATACCAATGAAGAACACATGAAGAAATAGCTGAATATGATTATCAGTCCATAACTCATTTTTTTATGCTAGGATTTCCAAGCTTGAGGAACTGCTGGCTATCAGATGTCAACATCAGATGTAAACCTTGCCTTTTGTGGGCGTTTGCTGTACTTGGTGGAGGAAATGCTCCAGAGTTCTAATAAACTGCTCCAAACATGAATGGTGTGAACATGCTCTAAGCCACACTGCCATGACACAGCAGCTGAAAAGGTACTGCAGACATGAAAATAATGGTTACATCTGTATAAAGACTTGTATGCAGCCTGTGCCTGAGTATATGAGGGGATGTTTCAGTTTAAAAGCATGGCCCTCTGTTGTATAGGAGTCTGTGATACATCTCTAAGGCTGGAGGTGCACAGGAAGCTCTTTTCACAGCACTGGCATCTTTTTCTCAGTATTTTCAGTGGAAGGGAGCACTGTTGCTCCGTCCGGACAGTAGCTGACAGATTAGCATGTTTTTAGCACTCAGAGCGGCGAGCGCTTGAAGGTAAAAACACTTAAACTTTTAGCAAAGGAGCGCCGTATTTCAAACAGCTTATCAATCGTTGCCTAGCAACAACAAGAGTCATGTACAGCGCTTCCCTTTAGCATGTGTTTTAAAGGAGGTGCCCAGTGGACACAGAAGCTAATGTCCTTTGATACACACTCTATGAAAGTCCATATAAAAATTCTGCATAAACATGGATCCATTACTATGCAGAGATATTGCAGTACAAACTTTCCACAGCATTTCAAACAAGAGAGAAAAGTACACTTAAAGAAGGTATTAGGAGAGGGGTGATGTAAACTACACACCAGAAGAGGCAGGGAGGGGAATGAATGAATGAATGAATGAATGAATGAATGGATGAATGAATGAATGAATGAATTTGAGTAATTGTGTCCAAAATAAATACAGAGCAAAACATCAAACAGAAATACATCCACCCCTAAACAGAAAGTCACTCAGCAGAAGTCAGTCAATAAAGTCACAAAACATGAAAGTCACATATCCAGTACATGCACAATCACATACAGAAGAACACACACACACACACACACATCTCACTGAAGCTAAATATGAGTGGGCAGATGATACAGCATGTCATTTTAGTCTATATGATATATACTCTTTTTCTTTCTCTCTCTCTCTCACACTGTATCTCTGTATCTCTTTCTTTCTCTCTCTCTCACTTGTTCTGTCTCTCTCTCTCTCTCACTTTGTCTGTATCTCTGTGTCTCTCTCCATCTAAATCTGCCACTCCTTCACACACCGATGACCAACAAAGCAGAAGAGATGGCTGAGATTTGGAAAGAAAGACAGGGAAGGGAAGGAGAAAACAGGTAGAAGAGGCAGGAATGTATGGAAAAGATGATGAGGTGGAGAAAGTGAAAGAGGAGGAGGAGTGCAGCCTATCCAGATGTCTCATTCAATATAGATGGACCATTGGCAGGTCACACTGAGCATGCTCACTGCACACCGTCTTGACCTAGAACAACTAAACGACGACCAAATAACAGCGTCATCACTTCAAAGAAGCTTGGGTGACTGGGACTAGATTTGACTTTTTTAGCTCCGCAAACCAAACTGTTTTCATTTAGACACAGAAGAAACAAAAAAGACAGATCATCACCGAATGCTAACCGCAAAACAGGATGACTCAGTGCAAAAAGACTCATTATTCGCCTAATCCACCATAAATCATTACCACATTTTTTGAGACAAAATTTTTTAAGACAGGAAATTTTTTGACAGATTTTTTGGTAACACTTAACAATAAGGGTCACTAAGTTAAGGGTTAGTTAATGCTTAATAAGCATTAACTAACCCTTAATTAACAGTTAACTAATGTGTCTGGTAATCATTTACTAATGGTGTTCATGTTAACGAAGGTATTAATTTATACATTATTTATGTAGTTATTTAGTCATCTTTATAAACTATTAAATAATGTACAAATTAATACTTTAGTTAACATGAACACCATTAGTAAATTACACATTAGTTAACTGTTAATTATAAATACAAGTCTCTATACTGTTAATTATTATATAACAGTTATTATTAAGCATTAACTAACCCGTATTAAGCAT
>NW_027280184.1:5000-41738 GCF_046629955.1 Centroberyx affinis | reverse complement strand
CCTCTTATTTATTTGTTTTTTTCTCTTTTATTCTCAGTTTTTCTCCTATTCTGGTCTATTTCCTGAGAGATTGTTCTCTCTCCTCTTCTCCGATGGATTTCTCCCTGTGTGACTGTTGAACAGCACCCTCTCTCTCTCTCTCTCTCTCTCTCTCTCTCTGTCTCTCCCTCTCTCTCTCTCCCTCTCCCTCTCCCTCTCTCTCTCTCTGTCTCTCTCGCTCTCTCTGTGTCTCTCTCTCTCTCTGTCTCTCTCTCTCTCTCTCTCTCTCTCTCCCTCTCTCCTCTCTCGCTCTCTCTCTCTCCCTCTCTCTGTCTCTCTCGCTCTCTCTGTGTCTATCTCTCTCTCTCTCTCTCTCTCTCTCTCTCTCTCTCTCTCCCTCTCTCTCTCTCTCTCTGTCTCTCCCTCTCTCTCTCTCTCTCTCTCTCTCTTGAAACACTGAGCTGTGATGAAACTCTTCACTGCAGGAGAAATGCAGCTTTGGACTCTTCATGAAGAGACAGACAGACAGACAGACAGACAGACAGACAGACAGACAGACGGACAGACAGGATGAAGTGTAGTGACTCCTCCTGTCCATAGAGGGAGTCTGTGCACCGCTTCTACTGTTAGAGAGGGGGGGGGGGGGGGAGGGGGGGGGGGAGAGAGAGAGGGAGACAGAGAGAGAGAGGGGGACAGAGAGAAAGAGAGGGAGGAGAAAGAGAGACAGAGAGAGAGAGGGACAGAGAGAGAGGGATAGAGAGAGGGACAGAGAGAGAGAAAGAAAGAGAGAGAGGGACAGAGAGAGACACAGAGATAGAGAGAAAGAGAGGGACAGAGAGAGAGACAGAGAGAAAGAGAGGGAGAGAGAGAGATAGAGAGAAAGAAAGAGAGACACACAGAGAGAGAGAGAGACAGAGAGATAGAGAGAAAGAGAGAGACACAGAGAGAGAGAGAGAGAGAGGTTGAAAGGTTCTTTAACTGCTACTGGAATAGAGAGAGAGACAGAGAGATATTCAGGGTTTTTAATTTTAATAATCATCATACAAAATCCTGTAAAAGACAAAAAAAACATGTAAAACTGATAATAAATGGATGATTTCAGATAGAACATGACATGTCATCATAACATTTGGAGGAAGGTTTGATCCAGACAGGCTGAGCTGTGGGAGTCAAACCCTCCACCCTGCCAGAGCTGCTGCCTTGCTCTACCCAGGGACCTGAACCCCCGACTCCAGCAGTGTTAATGCCTTGCTCAAGGGGTAGAGCCCTGTGAGCCGCACAAGGAGTCCAACCCCTCTCCCCCTCAGCCCAGGGAATCCAACCCCTAACTCTGCCCACATGCCTTGCTCTACCCTTTAATGCCTTGAACACATTAATGCCTTGCTCAACCCAGGGAATCGAACCCCAAACCCAGCATTAATGCCCTGGACAAGACAGGGGATCGAACCTTCAACTCTGCAGCGTTGATGCCTTGCTCTTCCCTTTGAACCAAATGAGGAGTTGAACTCCAAACCCTGGCACAAGGAATCGAACCCACAACTCTGGAAACTTTAATGCCTTGCTCAAAAGGTAGAACAAGGAGTTGAACCCCTCACCCTGGAAACATTCGTGCCTTGCTCTACCCAGGGAATCAAACCCCAAACCTACGTAGCATTTGTGCGTTGGACGACAGGGAATCAAACCGTCAACCCAGGCAGCATTAGTGCCTTGTTTTACCCAGGGAATTGAACCCCCAACTCTGTTCATTTTAGTGCCTTGTTCTCCCTTTGAGCTGCACAAGGAGTTGAACCCCTCACCCTGACACAGGGAATCAAACCCCCAGCCCCTGGCAGCATTAATGCCTTGCTCAAAGGGCTCTGTCCTTTGAGCAAAGGAGTTGAACCCCTCACCCGGCAGCATTAATGCCTTGCTCTACCCAGGGAGTCGAACCCCTAATCCTGGAAGTCTTAGTGCCTCGCTCTCCCCTTTGAACCAAAGTAGGAGTTGAACCCCTAACCCTCGCACAGGGAATCGAACCCTCGACCCCCCCGGCAGCCTCGGTGCCTTGCTCTGCAGCTCCTCAGCAGCAGAGCGTTTCCCCTCCTCCTCCCCGTCTGGTTTTGTCCTCCTCAGCTCGTCGTCCGTCAGCAGCTGAGTCTGGAATGTGACCGAAAATAGTTTCTGGTTTGCGACCGTAATCAAATCAAAATGTGTCTGCATACTTTCCCATGGGGCCGTTCTGCTGGAGAGAGGAGGGGGGAGAGGGGGGAGAGGGGGGGGGGTCGTCCATTAGACGGTGACACTCGTCAGAGAGAACGAGACGAACAGAGACGGATCATTCATCAGGAAGAGAGAGAGTTCAGAAAGAAAGAGAGAGAGAGAGAGAGACGGTTGTTATTTTCAGGAGCTGCAGTTTATTTGAATCTCAGGAGAAAAGCAGCAGCTAAATGATGAAAATGAGAAAATGTAGATGATCAGATAGAGAGAGCGAGAAAGAGAGAGAGAGAGCAGAAGACAGAGAGAGGGAGAGAAAAAAGTAAAGATGAAAAGAGAGAAGAAGACTACAGAAGCCCATTGAGGACATATAGTCATACATTTTATTTACACCGTTTTCCCATGATAACGAGTCAAGTTTCTTTATTTTCTTGAGTTTTTCATGTCATTATTTCCAGATAACACATTTTGTTTTAAACCAAATTGAACACAAATTGGTTTCTCCACATAATGAGATGATTTTTCTGCTTGAAGCTAAAACCCTAACATCCAGTCTGTGGTCTCCTGTCTGTACATCTCCACACTACAGACAGGATGTGATGTCACATCAGACCATCACAGATCCATTTAGATCCATTTAACTATACAGACCACTTTTGATTGTGTGCCTCTCACTGTCAAAAACGCCCTCTAGAGGCCATCTGAGGAAGTGTTACCCGACTGACTGACTGACCTGAATTTGCCTCCTGATGCCCTCGGCTGCACTGTGGGAGAAACAGAACAGAGAGAGATTGAGTTGTCTCTTCACTTGTCTCTTCTTCTCTTTATTGATCCATCATGACGCTCTCCACCTTCATTATGACACGTTCATATCCAACAGACCAGCTGATAGATTATTGAAAAAAACAACTCTTCAATTCTTCTAAACTGTTAAAGTCTTTCAGTCGAGGGTCATTTCCAAAATCTCTGCTCCGTCCTCGCCAGTGGAAACCGACCCACAGACTGTTACCTGACACACACACACACACACACACACACACACACACACACACACACACACACACACACACACACACACACACACACACACACACACACACCTGCACATACTGGAATATACAGGCACAGGTTGAAACAACTGGAGCACAGCAGGGATTTGTCTGCTTTCCGGTGCAGTTCTGCGGTCCAAGGAACTGGGCCAACGTGTGTGTGTGTGTGTGTGTGTGTGTGTGTGTGTGTGTGTGTGTGTGTGTGTGTGTGTGTGTGTGTGTGTGTGTGTGTGTGTGTGTGTGTGTGTGTGTGTGTGTAGCTGCATTAGTACAGGAAACATCAAGACGACAGGTTTTTGCCCAGAGTGTAATGACTCACCAGCAGTGTGTGACAGGGCTGGAGTGTGTGTGTGTGTGTGTGTGTGTGTGTGTGTGTGTGTGTGTGTGTGTGTGTGTGTGCATGTGTGTGTGTGTGGGACAACAAGAGGGAGAGGGGTCACCCACATATGGAAAAACGCACACACACACACACACACACCCACACACACAGAGTATTTTTCTGGTGTCATAAACCTTTACAGCTTTTACTGTCATTCACAATAATCCACTTGGCCTCAGTTCAGTCCTTCTGTCCTCCACTTGTCTCCTTTCCTCTCTCCTCCTCTCCTCTCCTCTCCTCCACTGTCTCCTCTCTTGCCACCTCTCCTTTCCTCGTTTCCTTCACCTCTCCTCTCCAAGTCTATCCTGCCTTCTCTCCTCAGCTTTGATCTGCAGTTTCAACTTTCAACCCTGCTGAGTCTGAATCTCCTTTTTATGAATACTAAAATATATGTAAAATTCAAATTATAAATTCAGATTGCATTTTTCCTGTTTCCCTCTGATGAATAACTAAACAGTAGGTCATTTAGAGAGGGATTTGTAAAAATAAAAATTTGTGTCACGGTATACTTTGTGTCTGGCAAAATAGAGAGTTTTCTTTCATGGAAAATACCCAGTATACCCCAGATAGAAATTACAAAATATATGATAATGATAATAGATGCCTCTGTAAATTACCAGCTGTTTTTGTTAATAAGCAGCAGGTCAAATTTTGCTCAGTTAATTCGGAGCCGGACTGCAGGCGAGAAAGTGAGAAAGTGAGTTTAGAAATCTCAGCAGTGAGTCTGGAGCTGGACGATAATTCAGTATTCTGGTTTCTGGTCTTTCACTGAATCATGTGGTGATGATTGATATTGTGATTTTGGGAAATGACGACACACAGTTCTGCTGTCTGAACTGATGAGAACGAGCACATTTTATTTAAAAACTTCATTTAAAGATGAGGTGTGAAACATTTTAAGAAATATTATTTGAAAGTGTTGTTTTTGTTTGACATTAAATGTGATTTCAAATTTGAAATTTAAAATGTGATTTTGCAGACGCGAGCCATATCATGATATAAATACTATATACGTATATGTATAGATATATACTGTATACTGTATATATATATATATCATTGGTAGTGCTGGGTATCATTTTAAAAATTGCAATTATGCCTAAATACTGATACCAATAAAGTTCCAAAATTCAATAGCGATCCTGTGAATGAAAGCGTCTCTCCTCCCCTCCATGTCCACGATTCTGCCACTAATTCATTTTTAAAGTGTTCAAATTACTAAAATATTTATGCACTAGCTTCATGCAAAATTAATTATTAATTTGGACAGTGTAATTATAAGATCTTGTATGATATGTAGAGTTCACATTCCCCATCTTTCTCTTCTTCTGTTGTCCTGTTCTTCTGTTCTTTGATTCGATTGGCTCTGAGCAAAACCACACAGAGACAGCAGTCACTTTTTCCCACAGTGCAGCCAAGGGCATCATGGGAAATTCAGGTCAGTCAGACAGACAGTCAGACAGTCAGTCAGTCAGTCAGTCAGACAGTCAGTCAGTCAGACAGACAGTCAGTCAGTCAGTCAGTCAGTCAGACAGTCAGTCAGACAGTCAGTCAGACAGTCAGTCAGTCAGTCAGTCAGTCAGACAGTCAGTCAGTCAGTCAGTCAGTCAGTCAGTCAGTCAGTCAGTCAGACAGTCAGTCAGACAGTCAGTCAGTCAGTCAGTCAGTCAGTCAGTCAGTCAGTCAGTCAGTCAGACAGTCAGTCAGTCAGACAGTCAGACAGTCAGTCAGACAGTCAGTCAGACAGTCAGTCAGTCAGTCAGTCAGTCAGTCAGTCAGACAGTCAGTCAGTCAGTCAGTCAGTCAGTCAGTCAGTCAGTCAGTCAGTCAGGTAATGCTTAGTGAGATGATGCGCTTCGTCTGGTGGCCTCTAGAGGGCGTCTTTGACTGTGAGATGCAGTGTTTCCCAAGCCTGGTGAGACCGTCCTGATCACATGACCTCACATTCTGTTTCGCTCCACGGATCAGTCTGGACTTCTAGCCGCCCACATCGATTTCCTGAAATTACAAGGTAACCGGCCAATCAGGGACCGCGTCGTAGTTGATGGCGTGAAACACAGGCAGAACAGTAATGGCGTACAGTGTTTCCTGGTATATTGCCCAGATAATCACAACAGTTATGAGCAAATGCCAACTCTGCCGTTGCTCCATGTTGCAGAGCAATGTGCACTAGTCCAGAACACAGGACCTTCTTCCTGTATTTACTTTCTTGCTCCCGCCCCAGACACATCTGACCAATAAGAGGAGTGAACGTTCTCAGGTGGTTTGTAGTGATGCGTTTTGGTTCGCTTGGATTTTTCTCTGGGTGAAAAGAAACCGAACCAAGGGGGAAACGCTCCAAGTTTACAAACTCATCAACTGATTCAGACCAGAGCAAACGATCTATAGGTGTGAAAACGCCCTTAAAAGTATCAAGTCCACCCGGCCTGGGAGACGGACAGGAAGTGGACTGTGTCGTCTAGCGTGCAACGGTCCGGTCCAGCAGGAAGTCAGTCCACGTCCGTCTGGAAGCCAAAACCAAAACCTCAAATCCCTGAGATAAAACCCCGTTCCTCTCAGAAAACTTTTCCCTGCTCTGTTCTGTCACACAAACTCACATTTAATTTTATATCGTTGAATAATGTGAATAAAGTTTCAGCCGACGCAGAGCTGTGATTGGTCGGGAGGGGAATAGAGATCGTGACACTAACCAATCAGAGCTGATATCTGACACCGGTCCAAACCTCAGAACCATCTCTGAATGCTGTGTGTGTGTGTGTGTGTGTGTGTGTGTGTGTGTGTGTGTGTGTGTGTTTATATCTTCCTAATGCTGTATAGAGTTTTATGTAAAGTGATTCTCTGGGAAGCTTGCAGATGAAGTTGAGGAGAGTGGTTTTGGCTTCTGGCACGTGTGTGTCCGTGTGTGTGTTTCCCTGTGCGTGTGTGTGTGTGTGTGTGTGTGTGTGTGTGTGTGTGTGTGTGTGTGTGTGTGTGTGTGTGTGTGTGTGTGTACCTGGCAGTGACACAGTGGAACATCATCCACTACCAATTTCAGTCCTGTGGTTTGACAGTTTCTCTCAGCTGACCTACATTTTCGAAGGAATTTTTATCACAACCCAAATGATTTAGCAGACGAATCCAAAGACTGGAAACCTCCGTTCATTCATTCATTAATTCATTCATCTATTCACCCGTTTACTCATTCATTCATCCATTCATTCATTGAGATGAAATCCTACATTTACTCAGTTTTTACATTTCAGATTTAATCAGGTTAAGTGTTTAAAGATGTACTGCACTTTTTCTGATGCGCAGTGTGCGAACTACACCATGGCTTTCGGGGGAGCTCACTTTTTTTTATCGGGGGGGGGGGGGGGGGGGCTTGTGCGTGCCTCAAAGAGAGGAATGACTGTGACTCTTGTTGCAAAGAAACATTCATAGCTGCAAGCATGTAGGCCTACTTGCTTTATGTCAGCACATCTGATATATAATAATCAATTAATGAATAATACGGCCAACTAAAGCAGGACACAGTAAAAAACATACTTTTATCGGAGAGCCTTTCCTGATTTTACTTGAGTTTTAATTTCCTTTGAACTGTCTTTTATTACACTGTATTGGTTTTATACACCAAATTGTTTTTATCTGTTTTCTTTGAAAACCCAATGATTTTATGACTTGTCTGTTTTATTTTTATTTTTGCTGCCTCTGTGAAGCACTTTGTAATGTGGATTTTGAAAAGTGCTCTATAAATAAAGATTAGTATTATTATTATTATTATTATTATTATACTCTGCAGAGTGATGTACTATATTCTATAGTTTATCAGCACAAATAAGACTCGGATAGGTCAAATAGCAAAACAGCCTATAAACACACAAATGTATTATGAGCATTAAATCAAACAGAGCAGGCCAGTCTGCCTACAAGGGATCCAGTCCTCATCAACAAAGGTTAAAGTTACCCATCACATGCAGATGAGCACAATAATTTCTCAGTACATTTAAGACATCAAATGCGAGGGACACGTATCAACAATCCTGTCTGTAACAACACACACATGCATGAGCATTGTAAATACCAACAAAAACAGGCCAGGCTGCCTACAAGGGATCCAGTCCTCATCAACACCCGTCACATACAATACAGAGCTAACAGTGAATACCGTAAAACTTCAACTAATAGCCCGGGCTTTTATTTGCTTCAAGCCTATATGGGGCAGTCCTTTAATTCCTTTCGCACAAAACTCTTGCTCAGCAAAGATGGAAAATACTATCAAATTGTTTATTTAAACCAGTATGAATATTACTTGTATAAAATTTAGGCTATCGAAAAAAACATATCAATTACGAATCATTCATTTGATCTCGCTCTGAGAGAGAGAGAGAGACAGAGAGAGAGAGAAGGGGTGGTCGAGCGAGCTAGAAAGTGAATGAAGAGAGCAGTGGGAGCGAGAAAGCCGGTGAATCAGAGAGAGAGAGAGAGAGAGAGAGAGAGAGAGAGAGCCCTGTATCAAAATACCGGTAGCCTACCTTATAAAGGATGAAAGCCGAGAGAAGATCATCAGAGAAATGTCTTGCTGCTGCTTCTCCTGAGTTTTGTTCAGCAAATTTAACAACTGACAGCTTGAATTTCATGTCGTACTTTTTTTCTCTGGGTCGCCATGGCGATCAGCAAATGTGACTGACGTTTGAATGCAAGTAAAAAAAAATAAACTGCTTCACAGCGTCAATGGCAACCGGCTTCTCATTGAGACCGGCCTTTATTTGTCAAAACCTGTAGCCACACCCGGCCAGTGAAAGGGACTCGGCGTTTAATTGAAGTTTTATGGTAATACAGTTACTGTCATTGGGAAAAGCCCTTACCTTAAAACAGAGGCGACCAAACATAGCATATTGTCAATGTTTTAGAGACCCCCCAAAACTTCACAAATCATGTCAATCAATATTAAGAGCTTGGCATGTTTTTAAAAATGTTTAATGGATGAATGGTTGAAATGTCAATATTTAGGTTTCAATAGTTTCAGGTGGTGAGTCTTTATCTGCAGCCACACCACAACAAGCTTCCATGCATCAGCTGCTCTCTGCTTCTAGCTGCTTGATACAGATTTACACTTTTTATTATCTAACACACAGTTCTCCATGTTCCTCCATCATGAGACTCAGCTGCTGCAGCAGTTTTCTGGCATAACTGCAAATCCTTTATAAAAACCAGTTTTACCTCTTAAGTCTAGTAAACCAATTTTATCCTCCATAAATCTCAGATCAGTGCTGAGTTCATCCAGACTTTATCAGTTTATCTCTCTCTCTGTTGGTTCTAGTCTTTTGTAGCTTCTCTATAAGGAGGGATCTGCATCAAAGACCTCTCTCTCTCTCTCTCTCTCTCTCTGCCTTTCTCTCTCTCTCTCTCTCTCTCTCTCTCCATCCCTCCATCCATTGGCCCTTGCTCGCCCCCAGGTTGTATTAAAGGGTTTGTGACTTTGCAAGCACACATTTCTCTCTCTCTCTTTTCTCTTCTCTTTCTGGTCTCTCCATCTCTCATCTTTATCTCATCTCCCTCTCTCTTTGCTCTTTCCCTCTCTCTCTCTCTGTCCATATTTCTGCTCTATCTTGTCTCTCTCTCTTTTTCTCCTTCATCTTGCTCTTCTTTCTCTCTCTCTCTCTCTCTCTCTCTCTCTCTCTCTCTCAGTGTAATGCTCCTATAATTCCTCGTCTTAAGTCCCGTCCAGCGCCATTTCCTGTCAGGAAACACACACACACACACACACACACACACATTCACACACACATTCACACACACACACACACACACACACACACATTCACACACACACACACACACACACACACACACACACACAGTTGAAAAGGTCAGTCAGCGTCACTCCTCAGGTAGAGACTCCAGCTCTGATGTCATTTCAAATCTCGCTGAAACAGAATTTTAAATAATTAAACTACAGATTTCAAACCAAATGTGGAGTGAAGGAAACAATAAACAAATCGCCTCTGCTCTCTTTACGGCTTCATGTCGACTTCTTTACGACTTATTTCAAAACTGGCAAAAATTCTAACCAGAGTTGGCCGTCAACTTTGTTGCAAGCAACTTCAACTTCAGTGTGCAACTTTCAACTTTATCGTCCTGAAGGAAATCTGGTTTGCAGGCAGGGTTTAAAATCCTCATAACATAATCCTCATAGACATTAAATACGGAACTTCTCATGCATACCTTAATCTTTTCTCACTTAGACTGTAACTCTGTCCCACATCACTCCAGTTCTTGCCTCCCTTCATTGGCTTCCAGTAAAACACAGAATTGATTTTAAAATTTTACTAATTACATACAAGGCCTTGCCTGGCCTGGCTCCTGCATGTACAGCAGAGCTGTTGAGCCTCTGTTCCAGCGGTCGGCCGCTCCGATCATCTGATCAAAGCCTTTTATTTGTTCCCCGTTCCTGTTTTAAATCCAGAGGTGATCCTGCTTTTGCGGCTGTAGCTCCCAGACTTTGGAGCAGCCTTCCCCATCTGAACCTGTGGTTTGTTTTAAACGGCTTCTGAAAACTCATTTCTATAGGTTAGCCTTTTTATAAAAACTCTCTCTGTATTTTTCTTCAGTTTTGTTCATTTTGGTCGTGTGCTTTAACTTTTGCTAATGTGTCATATGCATGTAGGCTATCCGTGTGTTTGTTTGTGTGTATGTATGTATGTATGTAGGTGTGTTTGTATACTTGCATTTGTATGTGTATTTTATATGTGAAGCACTTTGTAACTGTGTGTTTTAAAAAGTGCTATATAAATAAAATTATTATTATTATTATTAAAACCTACAAATAACTCAGATTAACAAATGAAGGCCAGAACAGAGTCACTCCTACATCTGAAGTATTAAAAAACAAATGGCTGAGTCCCAGTCCAAGTAAAGTGCTGCAATATAAAGTCCAAGTGTCAAGGAGAACCAGTTTACATTAAAATAATGAGTCTGTTTAAGAGTCTCTGGCACTCCTTCCTTTCGTTTTGATCTTCCTAACTAGTCACAGTAAAAATGTTTTCTAACAGCAACGCCACACACACTGAGAGGAATCGATTGTTTTATTAATCATCTTCAACAGAAAAATAAAAATTGATGGTTTAAGTTTCCTCAGAGGAAGACATTTCCCCTTTCCGTCTCTCGTCCCTCTGGTTTCCTTCGGTTTAAAGCACGGCGGCTTTAAACTGATGTCACCGCACAGGAATTCTGGGTATTGAAGTCCTTAAAGCTGCACTACGCAGCTTCACACGCCGCCGGCTCAACACGGCAACAGGAAGTAACTATCAGAAAAATATGAGCTTCAATACCCAGGAATCATGTGACATGGATTGGTATTGCGATTCTACGGGGTTGTCAAACGGCATTCTGGGAAACGTAGTAAATCACTAACTGCAGTAGAAGCAGACAGTAGAGGCAGTCTGAGGGAAAGTGGGTTCACCAAAATAAAGTAAATGACAACAGTTCATCACTAAGTAACTGAACTGAGCAGAACAGACTGATGATGTCACACAGAGGAAGAGGATCTGAGGAGAGTTTACCGTTAATTTCCCTTTTATCCTTTCAAAAGTATCAATATGTGGTTTCATTTTCTCCTGGCAGCCATTGTGAAAGAGGAGGTGTCACTGTTTTCAAATGGTGGAGATCGAATTTTGGAATTGAACTCGACTTGATATAAACTATGAAATCATATTTGGCCGTATTTTAATCCCCGGGAGTCGCAGTAGCTTCTGTTCCCCACACAGTGACTGACTTACCATGCTGGCCTGCAGAACACCTGTAACACAGCTGGTGGTGCACACACACACACACACACACACACACACACACACACACACACTCTGTTAATCTACGTATTTCTTCCCCTAGTTTCTCCATATGGGCGACTCTTCGATCCAAAACACACACATACCACATGCCAGAGTTTCCAGTTTAGACACGCACACACACACACACACACACACACACACAAATACTCACATGTGCACACATATGCAAACACACACTCACAGACGGATACAGTCACACACATACATACACACACACACACACACACACACACACACACAGACAGAGACAGAGAGAGTGTGTGTGTATGTGTGCGTGTGTGTGTGTGTGTGTGTGTCAGCCAGCATCTATAGGGACCTAATGGGAAGTATTGGTTACACTGTGGAACAGACTGAGTAAACCAGAGCCACGGCCAACACACAAACACACAAACACACAAACACACACACACATATTCTCATATTGCCGAAGCGTCAAATTGTTTAATGATTTCAAAACAAACAAGTAGAAATTTGAAGTTGAAATCTTTCAGCTTTAGAAGTTTCCCTCTATGACTTTACCAACAGACAAACCAAAGCAAGATGCTTAAGATATAGCTACACTTTACTCTATTACGACTTTAAACTGCTGCCCTCTTCTTTACTGGGAGTAAGTCATAATATTTAAACAGCATTTGGTTCAGTATATTTAATAACTAAGACGAGGGAAAACCATCTCCAGTGATGTAAAACAGCAAGCGAATGCAGGAAATTAGCCGAAACTCCAATCACACTGGAACTGTCCTTCAACCAGACAGAAGCAGCGATGGGAACAGAGAAGGCCTCCTGTCCCCGCCGCTGCTTTGACTGAACCAAAAGTCTGTGCTAGATGTACCATGCAAATGAACCAGAGGAAATCAGATATTTCTGGGCATTTGTTTTCTTTTGCTGTGGTCGTCGGTTTGTAACCCTAACCTCGTTTTGTCAGAGGAGGCTGTCTGGGCTGCAGGTAGACGCCCATGACATCAGAGTACAAACAGCCACAAACGCATCTTACTGAGAGGTGGTGAAGGTGGAAACGGGCCCGGCAGGATCAGTACAGAAGGTAGGCTGCAATCTATTGGCTGATATTGGTTAAAACAGAAAACATTAAGTTAGGATTAGCCAAACCTAATTAAATGTGTTAAATAAATGATATGAAGAGTTTCTTTCCAAAATGAGATAGAAACCAGTGCAGCGACACCTACTCTGACATTTAACATCATATTTTTTTTACATTGTAGTGATTTAGCTGACAATCTTCTGCAGAGCAACTTACAATGAGGTCAACAGTAGGTTAGCCTTCAATTCCTAGATGAGCAACATTACAAGCAACCGATAGTTAAGAGGTCAAGGGTCAGCGGTCACAGCACCCAGACAATATTCCTAGACTGATAATGTAAGAGAAGTGCTGGGAAAAGAAACACGTGCACTACCGCTTTCAAATACTACGGAAGCGTATGCATTCACTTGAGAAAAAAAAAAATTGCCCTGTTTTTCTGAATTAACAAGATAATTATCTCAGAATTCTGAGAAAAGTTTTCATGGAAAAAAATAATTCTGTTCTGTTTTTCTGATTGAATGAGATATCTCAAAATCCCAAGAGAAGCTCTCATTCCTACTTGAGAACTCGATTTCATGGAAGCAAACATGCCCCGCCTGTTTAGTTTAATCCAAGTTTATTTTGCTTTTGGTTTGAAACATTGGGAGATACTCGTGTCTTTAAGTAATATAGATGGTATTGTTATTAGTTTGTCGACTTTGCGCAGGCACCTCAGGACTTTGCGGTTGTTCAGACTATTCCATGAAAACCTTTCTCAGAATTCTGAGATAATTATCTTGTTAATTCAGAAAAGCAGGGCAATTTTTTTTTTTGAATGCATTACACAAAATACCACTTGTTTCCATTACAGTTAATTTCGACAAACGTGTCAGTATCTTCAAACAAGGTAGAATAATATAAATCTTCACTAGTGTAAAGAAAATTATTGAAACCAGTTGATTTGCATTGGCAGCAAGTACAATTATCTCACTAGGCCGATTTTTATTTTCACTTTTAAGTAAAATTACATTTGGCAAGTTGGATATTTATTGCAGTGTACAACAACAGTCTTCTACTGGTGGCCCCTGAGCAGCTCTGCTGAAGTAGCTGGGGGTGAACTGCCTTGCTCAAGGGCACTTTGACAGCAGTTTCTGACAATGGGCAGCATGTTTCATATTGACTTTCCTTGCTGCAACCAGCAACTGTCCACTTTCATGCCTGCTTCTCTAATTTCTAGGTTACTGCTGCTCCAGCTTTTTGTTACTGCTCCCCTTTCCCCAACTCCCTATCAAGAAGCATTAAACCTTGCCTGGTTAAATGATGGTTAAATAAAATAAATAAAAAATACACAGGCCAGTGTGTGAGCAGTAAGCAGGTGTGTGAAGGTATGTTGACTGCTGTTAGACTGGTGAACAAGGATCGACACAACCATTTGTTCTCATACTCTGAATATTTTTAAAAAAATAACCAATAGTCTATTTTTCTACCAAAAAATATTGAAACATACTGTATATTGAAGACTTAGGCTATATGTTTCCCCCTCCACAGATGTTCTCAAAGCCTAGCTGTCAATCCAAAACATTTGATTTGATGCTGAGCAACACTGTATACAACAGAGTGTCATCTGCATAAAGACACACAAAACACAGAAACCTAAATCTGATTCACAGAAAAACCAGGAGATTTATGTAGAAGGAAATTAGCACTGCCTGTGAAGCTGAAACCAGCTTTTTAACTAACTTTTAACTTGCACTTCACATGTGAAATTTCTTGGACAAATAATGTTTTCAGGGAAATGCAATGCAAATATTGCTATGTGCTCTGCTGACATTCATAGAAGCTATATTCATATCTCCTTTCAGGTTGTTTTGAATAAACCAGACATAAACTTGGACTTCATTCTATGCTGACCATGCAAATACACAGGTGGGCCAAGTTCAAATGAACTTGTGGTAAAAGCAGTGAAAAATAATAGCCCAAATAAACAGGAGATCATCTTGAATGCAAAACCAAAGGGGATGGATGTTGTTTAGATGACAGAGGCACCAGCCTGAAAATATGAGACACTTGGTTATGTGTTTTGTTTTGTTTTTCATTTTTCTCTCATTAGCATCACTATCAAGAAAGTGTTTGTTACAGATCGGCTTGCTTCTCTCTTATACCCATTTCTCTTTTTCTGAACAGTTAGAGGAAGCCCAGGATCTTCCTCTAACTGAATCTGTCTCAGTAAATGATGGGCTTTCTTATCATTCAGTCCTTAGTGGATGATTGACAAGATCATCATCTGTGATAAGATGTTGAAATATAAAGCATTTGAATCAGCTTTTTTATGCATTTACCAAAACACATAGTAACTCTATTTTGCAGTTTCAGTGCTTTCATGTATAAACATGTTGGGGCAGCAGTAGCCTAGAGCTTAGAGAACTGTGACCAGAAGGTCGCCAGTTCGAATCTCCAAACCTGTTCAGAAAATGTAGGTTGGGCAAGTGAATGAATAACATTAGCAACTACTGTTGAAGTGCCCTTGAGCACTGAACCACCACTTGCCACAATAGAGCTGCTCTGTGGTCCCCAGTATCAGACTGTGGTTGTACTGGGCAGCTCCCAGTGTGAAACTGTATGAATGTGAAGCAGGTTGGAGCTGAAAAAGAGCTCAGTCAAATTTCCCTGGAGAAACAAACTTTAAAATAAAAGAAAAACTCAACAGTTGCACAGATTGTATGGACTTCATTTCCATGTTGCACTGCCCATCAGTCATCCTGCCCATTTGGTGATCTGTCAGTTAGGATTTCTGAAAGTTTTAGATAAGTTAGGTTCGACTCAGTTAATAAATCTTCAGTTGATAAATCGTATTCTAGTGTGGGATAATGTTTTATTTTCATGTTGGTATCAATCAAGGTGGGTAATTCCCAGCTACTCTACCAGCCACTTTGGCAGGTAACCAAACATCATTTGGCAGTCCTATTTTATTCTAAAATTGTACTTGGCTGGTAAAACACTGAAAGTCGCTGGTGCATTATGGGATTTACCAGCCACTGTGGCTCATGAAAAAAGCAAGTTTTGTGTCCTGGCATTGATCTCTTAAATGCCATTCATCCACATACGGTGTCTCTCTGGCTTTACTTCTGCAGAAACAGTCTTTGACACCTGAACTCAAGTGTTTTATATGGTGAAGATGAATCTGTCTGAGGCCAACAGCACCACAGTGCCTGACCTCTTTGGTCTGTATGTCGGCCTGTCAGGTTTGTCTGCCTTCAACTTCTTGGTGGGTCTGCCCGCCAACTGCTACGTGGTTTGGCTGATAGTGAGCGGAGCGGGCGGCGCGATGGCTTCAGAGCTCTTCGCGTTCAACCTGGCCATCTCCGAGATCGTCTTCTGCGTCTCCTCAATTTACATCATGTACAATTTCTTCTCGGACTTGACGGTTGAGGTTGTGATGATGGTGATAAGAGGTTTGTCAGACTTCTTGTTCACGTCCCGCCCCATCTTCCAGAGCTGCATCTGTCTGGAGCGCTACCTGGCTGTGGTTCATCCTGTGCTCTTCCTCAGGTAACAAGTCAACAGTTTGTTTCAAAATGAAGTAGCCACCATGCAAGAAAAATGACAACTACTCTTACACTGTGATTGATAGAACTCATTAAAGCATATAGTTCATAATAAAGGACAGCAGGTAAATTAAGTACTTGGTTGACGAAATACAAAACAGGTAACAACAGCTTTACAGATGGAGTCCCCTATGTTTTAGAGATATGACATGATGTACTTCACATAGTGATTATTTTCCAAAATGGATATGTAATTTTAATCACAATACTACAGATTTATAGGAAAGTTGATTCATAATGGCTTTGTTAAATGAAAGTTATGGACAACATCAATATTGATATTTACAGCAGTATTTCATCAATAATACTATAAGAACATGTAGCAGTAATGATCAGTCTATTTAGTTTAAGGTTTCCCATCCATTCATGGTAGATTATAATAATATAATAATAATAACTTAATTTGTATAGCACCTTTCATACAACATGTAGCCCAAAGTGCTTCACATAAAAAGTAAAAATAAAAGCAAAGAGAAAAATGGTAGACATACAAAGCTAAGCAATTAACAGTAATACAATATATGGAAAAAATAAAAGTGTAAAACAGGTTAAAAGAAATAAAATAAAATAGATAAATAAATACAGCATACTATAAATATAGTAATAGAAAATACTATGATACCATAAAATACAGGGGGGGACAAATGTAAGAATAAAAGGATAAAAGGGTAGGAACATAAAAAGCCATGGACATGAAATAAACTTAATTAAATGCCAGATTAAAAAGATAGGTCTTTAACCTCTTCTTAAAAATACCAAGCGAGCTTGTCATTCTGAGATCTAGAGGGAGGGTGTTCCACAGTTCAGCAGTTTACCAGAGTTCTTGTGTACAACAGTAGGAACATCTAAGAGAAAGCTAATAGAAGACCTTAGTGTTCTGGCAGGGATATAAAATGAAAGATAATCTTTAAAGGAATAGTTTACCCAAAAATGAAAATTCAGTCAATATCTACTCACCCCCATGCCAGTAGAAAATCAGATAAAGTTTGTTAGTCCATACAGCAGTCCCGGAGACAACTGAAGTTGCTGGAGACCGGTCTTCAGACTTGTAAGAGCTGCATGGAGCCATTTTATGGTTATTTTCCGACAGGTCTCCAGCAACTTAAGTTGTTTTGCAGACTTGCTGCTAAATTACATCCATATTCAATGTAATTGTATCTTGGTTGACTCTACATTCAAGTCTTAGTGAATGTAGCTTTAAAAACTGGGCCAGTTATTTTACTGTAGCACTGAGGCTAATTTGCAGTACTGCTTTCAGTTACCCATTTACTTTTTAGCGGAGGTGGCTAGTTTGTTGCTGCAGTGACTTACCACTGCTCAAAGGATAAGTTTGGCGATTTTGGACTCATATGTAACGAGTCAGCTGTCGGTTGAAATGGCAAGCTCTGCTGCTAGCCTCTTGCTACTAACGATGAGTCCAAATGGGGTATGTCAAAATATCTCCAAAAAATTTGTAGAGTTGAGATTAAATGGAAAATTTGTACATAAATTAAAATTAACTCTGATTTAATGGCACAATTCTGCCATTACACACACTTTCACTAATCAGGATATCATGGAAAAAAATGTCTCTGCCGTTAGGACTTTGTTAGTAGCAAAAGACTAGCAACGGAGCTTGCCATTTCAACTGACGGCTGTACTATAGGTATGTAAGAGACAAATTATATAGATCCAAAATTACCAGACTTATAGTTTACAAATATAAATGTGAACAATCTTGCTTTTGTTCTCTGCAGGTTCAAACCCCTGCGTTACAGGGTTCCCTGTTGCGTCATGGATTGGTTGCTGGTGATGCTGCGCTGCATGACTCCTTACTTCATAGATTCGCTCTTAGAAACAGCCTACCTCAGGATAGCTGAGTCTCTGTTCTTCTTGGTGTTCATGTCCTACTGTGGCATCTCAGTTCTCTGCGTTCTGCACCAACCTGGGCCGGGGGACGGCGGCAGGGAGCAGGGAAACGACATGAAGAAGAAGGCCTTCAAGATCATTGTGATTCACCTGGCGTTTACCATTGTCAACCATCTGCCCGCAGTAATAATTACTCCTTTCATGTTTGGTGTGTCATGGCAGGTTTTTGTTCCGGTGACATTAGTCTGCCTGTCCATCAACATAGTCATCGGTTTCGTCACTCCTCTCCTGTACCTCCACAGAGCCGGGAAACTGCCCTTTCTTAAATTCTGAGTTTGGTTTAGTGGATTTTTCAGTGGGAATGATGCATCTCTCTATTGTTTTGCAAGATTTTCAAAATTACACTGAGTAAATATAAGGTGACATGTTGGGCGGGAGGCTCAGCTGGAAACTGAACTCACTGAAATTAATCTTCCATTCTAGTTTTGACTACATTGATATCTTGGCTATTTTACAAAATAATGTGTGCAATGTCAAGCAAATATTGAAATATTTGTATGTTTGCATGTGAATATGTATATTTGTATGTATGGACTTAAAATCAGTCACTCTGGATAAAGTCTTGTTGTACTGTATGTGTCTGCCTTACACCAGAAACAAAATCACCCAAAATTGACAAAATTGCCACCGTCTTTATCCTTTATCGTCCTCTTGGGGTAACAATTGATGTGAAATCTGCTATGAGGGAAACCAAGACAGTCTCACATGAAAATGTTAAAAGCTAACGGTTAAGTAAAACAATTTTGGTGATGCAACTAAAACAACTTGGTTACGGTTTTGGTCAACTTTCAACTTTTGCTGAAAATGAAAACTTATTTTCTAGAGAAAACTTGTCATGAGTTTGGAACAAGCGACTGAAACCACGGGTGAATTTTGAAGCCAATAAGGAAGTGTTGGCAGGTGGCAATTCCTCTAACGTTGGCTAGGGGCCGGCTCCAAAAAGACTCCAAACCTCCAACTCCATGAAGTCAATGGACCACAACCCAACTTCTGCTAAAAATATAAAGTCAATAAATTTTTTTCCACAAGAGGTTTTGGTCTCAGTAGCTAATTTCGCTTCTTCTAATGTGTGTCTTTATGGAGGTTTTCCTAGTGATTGACAGGTTGCCTGTCCAGTAATCGACAGGTCGCCGATTATGAGCCAATAGTAGGCGACGCTGGGCTCTGTGGACGACCCTCAAGCACGCTTTGGCTGCGCTGGCTCCAAAAAATGTCAACATGGCGGTGATCGTAAACCCCATCTTTTGGTGAAGAACACTCACTACGTCCATCTGTTTTTACAGTCTATGGTTGAAAATTGAACCTGGGTCGTCGCCCATCTGCCGCCCTGACCTCCACACCCTTACTTTACACCGTGCTATTTCAATGTCAAACTACTTCCCGTTTCTAGTTGTGTCTCCTCCATCTAATCCTTTGCTGCTGGGGGTCATACTTTATCAAAAAACACCAGAAATGATCCGTACCATGGTCTGAATGGAAGAGGACTGAGACCACGGATTTTTGGGTCCACATGGTGTGTTCACACCTGTCAAAATGGTAGGTGCTGCTCCTGAGCACCCAACAAATAGTACGTGGAAGATGTGGTAAAGATGATGTGATTCGGCATGTGATCTTTTCAAAATATCTACTGATGAATTATTGAATCAGAATCAGAAAAAAAAGAACACTTGCTTCGCTTCAGTCGGGTGTAGAACAGAGAGTTGCTCATTGGAAGTTTGGAGCAATCTCAATGGCAAACATACAAAAACTCCAAGGTGACTTTCTCATTACAAAAAAAAAAACCCTTTGTTAAAGTGGGTAATGCATGGGAGGTATCTCAGCATGCACCACCACCCCACTGCCCCCAAATGAAGTGAAATGGATATATAGCATTTTGGAATGAAACCCTTCATATTTTAATTATTGTGTCGCTGATGAAAGATGGTGTGGCATTTTTGTGTCTTTACTTCAGGATCATCTCTCCTGTGTCATTGTAATACTTCTCAAAGGTCTTTAGTTCTCTTTATTGGTTTCTTTTAAACTTTATTTCTCCAGAGAAGGTTGACAGAGCTTCACCGTGCTTCACATTAATACAGTTAAACGCATTGACTCTGGGAGCTATCCGGTACAACCACAGCCTTTTACAAATGATTTAGTTTCATATACAGTTTTGAGATCTTATTTTTGTTAAATTCTCTCAGTAGGGAGACACAATTTGCAACACATATTGAAGGCTATATGTTTCCCCCTCCACAGATGTCCTCAAAGCCTAGCTGTCAATCAAAAATATTTGATTTAATCTGCTGAACAACAGGGGAACTGGTGTATAAAATAGAGTGTCATCTGCATAAAGACACACAGATAAAACTGAGTCACAGACAAACCAGTTGATATATGTAGAAGGAAATGAGCATTGCCTGTGAGCTGAAAGCAGCTTTTTACTCGGACCTTTTTGAACCTGTGAGTCTTAATAAATCTTGGCCAGGTTCAGCTGACTTGTGATGAAACCTTTGCCACTCCATAAGTGAAATTTCATGGACAAATCATGTTCTCAGGGAAATGCAATGCAAATATGACCTGTGCTCTGTCATAGCCATTCATAGAAGCCATATCCATATCTCCCTTTGGCTTGTTTTGAATAAACCAGACATAAACTTGGACTTCATTCTATGCTGACCATGCAAATACACAGGTGGGCCAAGTTCAAATGAACTTGTGGTAAAAGCAGTGAAAAATAATAGCCCAAATAAACAGGAGATCATCTTCAATGCAAAACCAAAGGGGATGGATGTTTAGATGACAGAGGCCTGACATTCATTCAAAACATGAAACTTGCATGATAGAGGTATGAGACACTTGGTTCTGTGTTTTGTTTTGTTTTTCATTTTTCTCTCATTAGCATCACTATCAAGAAAGCGTTTGTTACAGATCGGCTTGCTTCTCTCTTATACCCATTTCTCTTTTTGTAGTATTCTGAAGCCCAGGATCTTCCTCTAACTGAATCTGAGTAAATGATGGGCTTTCTTATCATTGAGTCCTTAGTGGATGATTGACAAGATCATCATCTGTGATAACATGTTGAAATATAAAGCAGTTGAATCAGCAGTTGAAGTGCCCTTGAGCACTGAACCCCCACTTGTCACAATAGAGCTGCTCTGTGGTCCCCAGTATCAGACTGTGGAACTGTATGAATGTGAAGCAGGTTGGAGCTGAGAATGTGCACAACGCTCAGTCAACAAGAAATAAACGTTAAAATAAAAGAAAAACAGTTTTTATGGACTTCATTTCCATGTTACACTGGCCATCAATCATCCTGCCCATTTTGGGAGACATCCATTAGAATTCTGAAAGTTTTGGATAAATTAGGTTTGGCTCAGTTTGATAAATCGTATTCTAGTGTGGGATAATGTTTTATTTTCATGTTGGTACCAATCGGTAACTACCAGCTACTCTACCAGCCACTTTGGCAGGTAACCAAACATCATTTGGCAGTCCTATTTTATTTCTAAAATTGTACTTGGTTGGTAAAACACTGAAAGTCGCTGGTGCATTATGGGATTTACCAGCCACTGTGGCTCATGAAAAAAGCAAGTTTTGTGTCCTGGCATTGATCTCTTAAAGGCCATTCATCCACATACGGTGTCTCTCTGGCTTTACTTCTGCAGAAACAGTCTTTGACACCTGAACTCAAGTGTTTTATATGGTGAAGATGAATCTGTCTGAGGCCAACAGCACCACAGTGCCTGACCTCTTTGGTCTGTATGTCGGCCTGTCAGCTTTGTCTGCCTTCAACTTCTTGGTGGGTCTGCCCGCCAACTGCTACGTGGTTTGGCTGATAGCGAGCAGAGCAGGCGGCGCGATGGCTTCAGAGCTCTTCGCGTTCAACCTGGCCATCTCCGAGATCCTCTTCTGCCTCTCCTCAATTTACATCATTTTGAGTTTTTTCCTGGACCTGTCAGCTGAGGTTGTGATGATGGTGATAAGAGGTTTGTCAGAGTTCTTGTTCATGTCCCGCCCCATCTTCCAGAGCTGCATCTGTCTGGAGCGCTACCTGGCTGTGGTTCATCCTGTGCTCTTCCTCAGGTAACAAGTCAATAGTTTGTTTCAAAATGAAGTAGCCACCATGCAAAAAAATGACAACTACTCTTACACTGTGATTGATAGAACTCATTAAAGCATATAGTTCATAATAAAGGACAGCAGGTAAATTAATTCCTTGGTTGGCCAAATACAAAAATGAAATATACCCATTTACCCATTTACTTTTAGCGGAGGTGGCTAGTTTGTTGCTGCAGTGACCTACCACTGCTTAAAGGATAAGTTTGGCCTTGTGTGTAACTTGTCTTTTACATTTCTGTAGTATGTTGGCTCTGGAGTCAGCTGTTGGTTGAAATGTCAAGCTCCGCTGCTAGCCTCTTGCTGCTAATGATGAGTCCAAACAGGGTTTGTCAAAATGTCACCAAAAAGCCATTTGTAGGCTCTACAGGGGAGTTGAGAGTAAACGGAAAAGCTGCAAAGTACATAAATTAAAATGAATTCTGATTTCATGACACAATTCCGCCATTACACACACTTTCACCGTTTCAACCGACAGCTGACTCAGGAGTCAATATTGTCTGCAGGTCCAAGTACTATAGGTATGTAAGAGACAAGTTATATACAGGTGAAAATTCGGCAGACTTATGGTCTCACAAATACAAATGTTAACAATCTTATTTTTGTTCTCTGCAGGTTCAAACCCCTGCGTTACAGGGTGTCCTGTTGCGTCATGGATTGGTTGCTGGTGATGCTGCACTGCATGACTCTCTTCATGGATTCGCTCTTAGAAACAGTCTACCTCACGATAGCTGAGTCTCTGTTCTTCTTGGTGTTCATGTCCTACTGTGGCATCTCAGTTCTCTGCGTTCTGCACCAACCTGGGCCGGGGGACGGCGGCAGGGAGCAGGGAAACGACATGAAGAAGAAGGCCTTCAAGATCATTGTGATTCACCTGGCGTTTACCATTGTCACCCATCTGCCCACGGTAGTAATTACTCCTTTCATGCTCGGTGTGTCATGGCAGGTTGTCGTCGTGGTCATGTTAGTCAGCCTGTCCATCGACACAGTCAGCGGGTTCGTCACTCCTCTCCTGTACCTCCACAGAGTCGGGAAACTGCCCTTTCTTAAATTCTGAGTTTGGTTTAGTTTGTTTGGTTCCTTTGTCATCCTCTTGGGGTAAAAGTAGATGTGAAATCTGCTGTGAGGGAAACCAACACAGTCTCACAAAATTTTATGAAATGAGCAATAACTCTGAAACACAGATGTGGACATGAATAATGTTTTAGGTTACGTTCCTCCACCACAAATTGGACACGGCAATTTCACAGGTTCGTCACATGAAACTCTTAAAAGCTAAAGGTTCAGTACAACTATTTTGGTGAGGGAACTAAAACAACTTGTTTACGGTTAAGGTTTTGGTCAACTTTCGCTGAAAATGAAAACTTGCCTCCCAGTAGAAAACTTCATGAGGGGGGAATTAAACCCGGGTCGCACCCTTACTTTACACCCTCAAACTACTTCCTGTTTCTAGTCCTGTCTCCTCCAGCTGATCCTTTCTGCTGGGAAACACTTTCCTCCTACTTTTTGAACACAGAGCCAGTTATTTACTTTTTAAAACTCATTTCGCAAATTTTTGGGAGCCCAGGAGCTACAGTTCAGCTCAGGTCAGTTTATTTATATTTTTATTTATGATGAACATAGGAGCAAAGGGATAAAATTAAAGTAATACATGGATGCTGATAATATACATTAATAAGAAAAAAGGCAGAAAAAAGACACACAAAAAAAAAGATAAAATACGATAATAATGACAGCCACAACAACTGAGCTTACAGTTCCATCTTGGATGTGGGCGTTCCAACGAGTTGAAGATGGCATCATGTCTTAGGTTTTTAGGTTTTATTTATTCGCACCATAAAAAAGAACAATAAAGACAACACAAAACAAAAAAGAGAGGTTTGTAATAATAATATAATAATAACTTTATTTATATAACGCTGTTCTAAAAACGGTTTACAAAGTGCTTTACAGACCGCCGTGAAGTGAAACAAGAAGATGCAGCCGCAAGAAAACAACAGTAAACAGAAGCAATGACAACTGTAAGAACAGTAGAATAAGAGACAAGTAAAAGAAGAAAACAGTGGTGATAAAACATCAGTAAATAATTGAATTGTAACCAACTGAAACCCAAGCGGGCTTATAAAAAATACCTCACTGAGAAAATAAAATTAGATGATGTATAGAATGGAAAGAACAACAGTAAACAAAACAAAAAAAAAAGTAAATTATGTGTGTGTGATTAGGTCATCTGCTTCTTCCAATTCGACAAAAGCGCAGCATTAGGCTTCAAATTCATTGAACAAATGAAAGACACAAAAGACACAAATGTAACATTTGTGTCTGATAGTTTTTTGGTTTTTTTTGTCCCCTTTACCCTTCCAGAGCTCCTTTTGTTCTCTTGCTAGGCCGTCATTGTAAATAAGAATTTGTTCTTAATTGACCTGCCTGGTTAAATAAAGGTTAAATTAAAAAATGTTTTAAAAAAATGTAAAAAAAAAGCGTGGCATTAGGCTTCAAATTCATTGAACAAATATTTTTCCCACTGAACTTTGTCCGTTTGCGAAGCCTCGTGAAGAACGTTATCTCCATCCTGAGCTGCTGGAGATCTGAAAACATGAAAACAGAACGGAGAGAGAACCTTTATGCAACACATCTACAAACCTTCTGAGCGGAGTGAGGAGGAAACTTCACAGGAATCAAACGCTACAATATTCAGAGGCTGCTTTGATTTGTGGGGTCAAACAGAGAGTAGTGGGTTTAAGCAACCTCAGATGTTAAGTAATGCACACACACACACACACACACACACACACATCAGAACATACACTATATATACATACTTACACATACAACACACACACACACACACATCAGAACATACACTATATATACATACTTACACATACATGAACACACAGTAGCATACTCACGCGAACTCGATCTCTTTTGCTCTTTCTCTCTCTCTCTCTCTCTCTCTCTCTCTCACACACACACACACACACACACACACACACGTCCTTGATGTTGCAGTAACATGATGTAACAGTGGGCCTGTATGGGTCCCTTGGGTGCTGGTTAGCTGACTTAATGGACTGCCACAGCTACTTCAAAGACTCAGAGAGAGAGAGTAAAAAGAGAAAGAGAGTGATGGGGAGGGAAAGGAGGGGTAAAGAGAGATGACTAGAGAGAGAGAGAGAGAGAGAGAGAGGAAAAGATTGGAGAAGAGAGGGGGAAAACACACAAGGGACGAGGGTGAAGAAGTCACCGTCTGAGTCGGCCTCAACGATGGAGAAGTTAGAGGGAGGAAGGAAGGAGGGATCATGGAAGAGAGAGAGAGAGAGAGGAAGCTAGGAAGGGAAAGAGGGATTTTTAAAGAGGAAAGTGGAGGAGAGAAGCGACTGAGTTGGTCCCAGTGACAGAGAAGATACAGGGATGGAGGGATGATGGATGTTAGAGAGAGGGAGAGAGAGAGAGAGGAAGCTAGGAAGGAGAGAGGGATTTTAAAGGAGAAAGTGAAGTGACTGAGTGGACCTCTTCTTCCTCCTCCCCCTCTTCTTCTCCTTCTCTCTTCCTCTTCCTTTCCTTTTCCTCCTCCCTTTCCACCGCTTATTCCTTCCTTCCTTCCTTTCCTACATCCCTTTCTCTTTCACTTATAGTTTCCTGCTCTCGTGAACGTCCACATTCTACCCATACATCCTTCCCTCTATCTCTCCATCCTTACATGGAGGGATGGATAGAAGGTAAGGGGAGGGAGGAAGGAAGGAGGGTTAGAAGTTAAAGCGAGGGAGGAGGGATAGAAGTTAGAGGGAAGGATGAAGGGAAGGATGGGGGGGAAGTTAGAGGAGGGAAGGATAGAAGGAGGATTGGAGGATGATGGATAGAAGTGGAGGGAGAGAGGGAGCGATTAAAACGGACATGAAGGATGGAGAAAGAGATGGAGAGAAGTGGAAAGGGGATTTTAGATGAGTGGATGGAGAGAAAGAGCGAATGAATGGCAATGAAAAGGTGTAAGGATGGAGAGATAGAGGGAGGGTGGATGGGTAGAATATGGAAGGAAAAGAGGAGAAGGGAGAGAGAGAGATGAGGAGAGAGGAGGAAGAAGTTCACGAGAGAAGAAACCAGAGAGAGAAAGAGGGATTGAGAGAGGGAGCGAGGAGGAGTGAAAGAACGGAGGGATGTGGGGATGGAGGAAAGGAAGGAAGGAAGGAAGGAATAAATGTGTGGAAAGGAGTTTATGGAGGGAGGGATGGGTGGATTTAGGGAAAGTATGGAAGGAATGTGTGAAGGAGTGTATGGAGGGGTGAAGGAGGGAGGAGAAGGAGGAGGAGGGAAAAGAAAAGAGGAGGAGGGGGAAGAGGAAAGAGTGGAAGAGGAAGAGGAGGAGGAACGTGGCGTATAGGAGGAATAATAGAGGAGAAGAGAAGAAGGGGAGGAAGAGGAGGAGGCACGTGGCTGAAAACCACACCATGCTGCTCTGATCAGGGTGTGTGTGTGTGTCTGTGTGTGTGTGTGTGTGTGTGTCTGTGTGTGTGTGTGTGTGTGTGTGTGTGTGTGTGTGTGTGTGTGTCTGTGTGTGTGTGTGTGTGTCTGTGTGTCTGTGTGTGTGTGTGTGTCTTTTGATCAGGCTGGTTAACTGCCTACAGATTTTAAAGCAGATCCACACTGAATACTCTCTCTCTCTCTCTCTCTCTCTCTCTCTCTCTCTCTCCCCCTCTGTCTCGTTCTCTCTCTGTCTGTCTCTCTCTGTCTTGTTCTCTCTCTCTTTCTGTCTCTCTCTCTCCCTCTGTCTGTCTCTCTCTGTCTCGTTCTCTCTCTCTTTCTGTCTCTCTCTCTCTCTGTCTGTCTCTCTCTGTCTCGTTCTCTCTCTCTTTCTGTCTCTCTCTCTCTGTCTCTCTCTCTCTTTCTGTCTCTCGTTCTCTCTCTTTCTATCTCTCTCTCTCTCCCTCTGTCTGTCTCTCTCCCTCTGTCTCTCTCTCTTTCTGTCTCTCATTCTCTCTCTTTCCATCTCTCTCCCTCCCTCTCTCTCTCTCTCTCTCTCTTTCTCAGATGGATGGAGGTTTTCTGGTGTTTTGAAGCTTTTCTTTTCCTCCTACTGCTGGCATAAAACACATGCACACACACACACACACACACACACACACACACACACACACACATATGATCACAAGGCATACATGCACACATTTGCAAGGAGTTCATGCACACACACACTCTCTCTCACTCGCCCCTTCTCCCACTCTCTTGCCCTCTCCCTAACACACACACACACACACACACACACACACACACACACACACACACACACACACACACACGTGCCAGGCAGGTGAAGCCTTAAGCCTTGCAGCCGCAGATCAATAACATTTAGATTAGAGTCAAACACACACCATGTGTTTCAACACACACCGCAGGACAGGAAATTATCCTGCAGGAGAGAGAGAGGGTGTGTGTGTGTGTGTGTGAGAGAGAGAGAGAGAGAGAGAGAGAGAGGCTTGACTCGGACGTTTGATGTTCTTTATTGAAACATCTCAACATAATGCAGGGAAAAAGTAAAGGGAAGTCGCCTTAAAACCTCAGCAACACACACACACACACACACACACACACACACACACACACACAGAAGAGGTGGGGTAGGGGAGAGAGCATGGAAAGCAGAATGAACGAGGAGAGAGAGAGAGAGAGAGAGAGACATTCACAAAAAGTGGGAGAGAGACTGATGATCAGGAACTGAAAACTCTGGAAACTCAAAATCTCCTGCAGGTTTATTTGAATATTTTAATACCAAACAGAAAAGAAACAACAAAAATAAAAAGCAAAAAAAAATGTCTGTCCAAAAGTCTGTCTGTCAGGATTGAAGAAAAATAATTCTATCATTATAATTATATGTTATTAGTTTAATAATAATGATACTAATGTCTGTAAATGAATGTGCTGATGGTTTATTGATGAGCAGCTTTAAAATGTCCTCTTCTGCTTCCTGTTATTTGCTTCTGCTGTAACCAAATTTTAAGGCTCATTAAAGTTTCATTTTACATCATCTAAACTAATGTAGATTTAATGTAATGTCATCTGATTTAATGGAAAGTAAACAGTTAAATAGTTTGTATAGTTTTGAATAGTTTTTATAGTTAAATGTAATGTAATCTGATTTAATGTAAATCAATCTGATGTATTGTAATGTAATCTGATTTAATGGAAAGTAAAGTTAAATAGTTTTTATAGTTTTAAATAGTTTTTATAGTTAAATGTTATGTAATCTGATTTAATGTAAAGCAATCTGATTTAATGTAATGTAGTCTCATTTAATTTAATGTAGTCTGATTTAATGTAAAGCAATCTGATTTAATGTAAAGCAATCTGATTTAATGCAATGTAATCTGATTTAATTTAATGTAGTCTGATTTAATGTAAAGTAATCTGTGTAATGTAATCTGATTAAATGTAATGTAATCTGATTTAATGTAAAGCAATCTGATTGAATGTAATGTAATCTGATTGAATGTAATGTAATCTGATTGAATGTAAAGCAATCTGATTTAATGTAATGTAGTCTGATTAAATGTAATCCTACTATAAAATGAGGAAAACTCTGTCCTTCTGTCTGTCTGTCTGCATCCATTTTGCTCCTCCATGGTTTGGCCAATCAATCTGAAACTGCACATGGGCATTGAGCATTAGCACAGGCAGGGACTGACCAAGATGATTTTTCCATTTTCCCAAATTTACGCTGTTTATGCACATTTTTGGCAAGTCTGTGCAGAGTTGTGGCGCGCGCATCCCCGGGTCTGGACTAGTGTAATCTGATTTAATGTAATCTTATCTAATTAAATCTGATTGTAGATGGACCAGCTTTCACCTTGTGAGAGGCGACTTGCTTTGTGGTAAAACCCTCTGACTTCATTTCCTCTGACAAACATCACAAAGCCACAAAGCTTCTGCTGTTTTGTTTCTTCCACTGTTGAACGGCTTTTGGCAACACAGAGGGAGGGAGGTGTAGTGTTATAGAATAGAATAGAAGGTGAAACTTTATTGAGCCCTGTGTGGAGTAACAGGATACAGCAGCAATAAATTAGAATATATTTTACTGTTGTAAAAGTGACAAATAAGTGGTAAAAAAAAAAGTTAAAAATCCTGAAAACTGAGAGAGAAATGAGAAAAGAAAATATTTAAGAAAAGCTTTGGTACCAAGAAAATAAAACAGTAGTGTAGCAGAATAGAATAGAATAGAATAGAATAGAATAGAATAGAGACTTTAAAAAGGAAAGGCATGAGCAGTGCTTCACGTTTCCCCCCAAACACCCACAGGCTCTTCTGGAGGCCAGGAATCACACTGCAAATAAATAAAGGAAATTATTTTTATGACGACCACAAAATGTTCTTGTGGCATGAAAAAGAAAAAGAAAAGAAAAAAAAGGAAACCCAGGTCCAGCGTTGATGTGGTTTGAGACTTAAAAAGCCTCAAACTGCAGAGAGCTGCTGACACATGAAACACCTCCGCCTGTCTGAACTTTACTGTCCACATGTTCTGACTGGAGACTCGCTTTTGGCTTCAGAAGGTTTAAAGAGTTAAAACACTGACTGAATTCAATAAACGGCAGAGCTGTGACCAAGTCAGTCTCAAGTCTCAAGTCAAGTCTCAAGTCTAAATGTAGAACAGCAAGTCAAGTCAGAACAAATCAAGAGTCCAGTATCAATTTAATATCTTAAAGAAAACTAAATATCTAGGACTTTTCAATGCAATATGGTTTTAATAGGATAAAAACTTGGTAAGAGCATCATGAGTTTGATTTCTATAATCAGTTTCAACTTCAATAAATTCAATCATTCCATACAAATTCAGAAAACAGAATTTAAATTCAGTCGTCTGCTGGAACAAATCTCATCACTTTCAATCTAAGTCATTTACACAAACACAAGATCTCAAGTCAAGACTTTAGAAACCTTTTCAAGTCATCAGAGTACAAGTCAGAGTCAAGTCCCAAGTCACCAGAACCCAAGTCAAGTCAAGTCTCAAGTAATTAAAACTGGGACTCGAGTACAAGTCATGTGACTTGAGTCCCCACCTCTGGTAGCTGGTTAAGTAGCTAACTAGCTATCAATCGACTCTGATTCTACGCTGTTTGGTTAGCAAGCTCACGCTAACTGTAGGCTACATTACAACAGTAAACCATGAATGTACCTTCTGTATTAGATAATATTATGGATTTTTTGAGTGTTATTTCCTCAGAGGTCAAACGAGTGTTTCTATTGGCCAGCTGCATGAATTCTCCGGTCAAAGTTCACCAATAGGAAGCGAAGCTAATTTTCGCAGAGGTTTGTGCTAATGAGACTGTGCCTTAAAGTCCCACATGGTGTAAAGCAGGACTCCCCTCTCCTCTGTGGTGATAAAGGAGTTGGATGGTCTATCTAAACATGGTGAAAGTATCAAAACTAAATCCACACAATCCATATTAGTGCAGCGAGCCTCTAAACGAGCCGTTTGGACTTCCGTAACTTTGTGATGTCACAAAGGTTCGCTCATTATCATTTCTGTAAGAAATAATAGACTAACAAAGAGTTTTTTTCAAAGCGGTTGAGCGGTTGTCGTTGTTTATTAACCGGAGAGTTTTCCCTACCTGTAGCCGCCGGGCCGCGGCGTCTCACGTTTCACTCTGGAAACGGTTAGCCAATGGGAACGGAGGGGTCGTTAATATTAATGAGCCATAAAGACACGGAGACAGAAACGGCCTGTTCTTGGTAAGGCTCAGAGAGATGCTGGAAAATGAACGTGGAGAAATGGATTGAGAGTGTTTTTGGTTCATGACACCACACACACACACACACACACACACACACACACACACACCACACACACAGCTTTGACTGGACAGAAAGACACAAAATAAAACTCTGGACAGTGGAGGAGGTGGAGCTTTAACACACATTTCTACACAGGCTTTCGTATGTTTCTCTTTCACTCTCCTGTTGTATTTTACCCCTTTTTATATTTCTGTAACTGTTTTTAATTCATATCTGCCACTTCTATCGTTTAACTCTTTGCCCTTTATTCTTGTTTTATTGTTTGTAAAACACTTTGCAGCAGCATTTTGCTATAAAATAAGGTTGATAAAGTTTATTGCTTTGAATATTGCAATGTGTATGGCCTCTAGCTGTGCTCCTGTGTGTGTGTGTGTGCGTGTGCGTGTGCGTGCGTGTGTGTGTGTGTGTGTGTGTGTGTGTGTGTGACTGGTCCTGATGACCATATGGATGTAATGATACCCTGCATAACAAGCAGATAGGATTACACACACACACATGCATGTAATCATACTGCTACACTTGTATGCACGCATGCACAAATACAGACACGCGCACACACACACACACACACACACACACACACACACACACACAGCAGGACCTGTGTATTAACCTATGGGAAAGTATTATAAGTACACTGTGTAGGTAACATTTAAGTACATTATGTATTAGGGAGATTTTCATCAGGTAACTACACAGTAATAAGGCCACCAGTTGACCTTTGACCTGTCTGGCTCTACAATATTCAACCAGTAGTGTTCAGTAGTGTGCTGCATCAAACACACACACACACACACACACACACACACACACACACACACACACACACACACACTGCCATCTTATTGAAAAGCCTGTTCCTAATTTTTTGATATCGCCTCCATTCCTGTAGAATACACACACACACACACACACACACAGAGAGAGAGAGAGAGAGAGAGACATATACACATTTTATACACACACTGACAGATACTGTATGCATGCAGGGTCATACACACACACACACACACACACACACATTTCCTGCACAGTGTGTATGGTTTGATGTTTAAATTAAAGCCATCGATCAGTCTGATTAAAGAGAGAGAGAGAGAGAGAGGAAGAGAGAGAGATATTTTTAGTTTTAAAGATATTAAATGACGTTTATTTTTAGATATATTTTGAATTGTTCTGTGTGTTTGTATGTATTTGATTTCGTGTCTTTAAATTTGGCTGCTTTGATGCCAAGAAATCCCCAAAATGCCAAGTACCAAGTGAAGGAAAAGGGGAGAAAAAGACAAAAAAAAGTGTGTGAAAGAGTGAAACAGAGACAAACGGGATGAGAAAGGAAAGAAAGTGAAAAGAAAATGCAAGAGAAAGACGGAGAGAAATAATGAGGCAGAAAGTGATGGAGAGAGAAGGAGAAAGAGATGAAGGTGAAAGAGAGAGAGACAAAAAGAGTGAACGGATAAGACAAATGGAAAGAGAGCGAAAAAGAGAGAGAAGGGAAGAAAGAGAAACAGATAAAGACAACGAAAGAGAGGATGGAAAGGAAGAAAGGAGAAGGAAAGACGTAGAAAGGAAAGAGAGGAGAAGAGAGAGAGAGAGAGAGAAAGGCAGTAAGGCTTACAGATGGGAGACATGAGAGGAAGACAAATAAACACACACACACACTCCAGCATCTGCCTGTGTGTGTGTGTGTGTGTGTGTGTGTGTGTGTTTCTATATGTGCCTCTACGTTTAGGTATGCTTGTGTGTGTGTGTGTGTGTGTGTGTGTGTGTGTGTGTGTGTTTCTGTACGTGCCTGTGTGTGTCCGAGCCAATATAAAGTGAGACACATGTTTGCGCCCGTGTGCCAGGTTGCCTTTTTCCGTTACACACACACACACACACACACACACACACACACACACACACACACACACACACACTTACACACACACACAGCGGGTGGATGTTTATCCAGCGGCCTCACCCACATCCAGCCTCCTCTGTCTTTTTCCACGCGCCTTTGAATCCTTCATCTCCTCTCTCTCTCTCTCTCTCTCTCTCTCTCTCTCTCTCTCTCTCTCTGTAGCGTACAGCTAGCTGCAAGCTAACTGATGAACAAATCAGTGTAAGTGTAAATCTGTAGCAAGCAGGGGTGTAGCACAACATTCTGGGCCCTAGCGGACTCTGTGGGCCCCCTTCCTCTCTTGATCCATGTCTCTCACGCATCTTTTGAATTTTTTTTTACAAATAATTGAGCCAACAACTGTACACATGAATCTGTAGTGGTTATTAGGGTAGTCACTGATGAACTTAGTTAGCAGTTGTTTTCCCTCAGTTTGCTTTCTTTCTCTTTCCTTTCTTTCTTTTCTTTTTTGGTACCGCGATTTCCCTTTCTTGGGGAAAGACATTACCCACTGAGCAAAAGACGTGATTTCAACGTGGCGTCTATGCTTTAGCTCTCATATAGCCCAGGATCATTACGGCTATGTATAGACCTATTTTAGACCAAGCAGTAAATACATTATTACAATGAATAAACATCTGTAAATACCAAAAATATGCAGCAGAGAAGTCCTGTAGACTAGCCTACAAGATAATTATCTGAGCACAAGAAGTCATTTCAACATTGCGTCTATGTGTAGCTCTCATATAGTCCAGGATAATTTTGTCTATGTATAGACATCTAATAAACTTTCACTTTTCAACCCCATTTAAACTTAATTTAGCCTAGACGGCTATGGGCCATTTAGTGTTTTAAATGTCTAATCAATGTAAAATTGCTCAGTGGGACAGACTCTGTCACAGAGCTCATTGGTGCTCCAGCATCAGCAGTCACTCGGCTCGATGAGCTGCGTTTAGAGACCAATCCTAGTGCGGGGGGCGGACTAAACCATTTGTAAGGGGTGAGAGGGGCCTCAGAGAGCCTCCACTGTTTGTTTGTTTTTTATACAAATTCAGTCTCTCAACCGATTTATTCAGCCAATTTTAATTTAGTGATGACGCTAATTACTTAGAAATAAAAAATTGCAAACAAAAACAAACTTTTCATTCCAGGCTTTTCGAGGTCCCTCCCCACATCGGGGCCCTGGGTAGTCAGTCTCACTTTCCCCCACTGTGACGCCCCTGGTACCAAGCAGCTGTCAGCAGAGAGCAGCTGAGTCAGCTTGTTGTGGTGTGGCTGTAGATCCATTCAGTAACGTTCTCAGTAAAAGTGAATAGTGTGATAAGGTGGATTTGTTTCCAAATGTAGGTTACTGTGACACAGTAAACTGTCTTGTCTTTAGCCCTAGTCTCTACTCCAAAACATGAAGAGTTGGAGCTTGAGAAGAGTCAGCTCAGTTAACCTGAACAAACTGTTAGCTAGCTAACTAGCCGGCAAACACACTGATGTTAATGTCAACACGCTAACGCTAGCTGCTACTAGCTACGTTAGCTAGTGTGCTAATCAGATGTGTTAACAACAAGACAGTGATGGTTAGCTGACCAGATGCTATGGTTAGCTAGCTAACAAGCTGACATTATCTAAACACTAAATCAATCAGATGGATCAGTGATGAAATGATCAGTTCAGTCAGAAACAGACAGAAATTAACCGTCTGTTCAATTCTGTTGAGACAGAAACACAGTCAGCTGTTCAGAGCTCAGGACTCATTTCACCTTCAGTCTCTGATGCTCTGATCCACAGAGTCCAACAGGAGCATAAGCTTCACTTCGTACATCACCAACATTACAAACAAACAATCGTAAGCAGGTCAAGGGTCAGAGGTCACAGCACCCTTTGTATGTGTGTGTTTGTGTATGTACTTGTGTGTGTGTGTGTGTGTGTGTGTGTAGGTGAATGTGTGTGTGAGTTGTTAAGTTGTATTAGTGTCTTTTCTCCTGTCCTGTAGCAAAATGTCTCATTAAACAACATGAACAGTGAGTCATACATAGCTCAGTCCATTCCTGTGTGTGTGTGTGTGTGTGTGTGTGTGTGTGTGTGTGTGTGTGTGTGTGTGTGTGTGTGTGTGTGTGTGTGCAGGCATGTTCTGTCTCCCACATGCTAACTCAGCTGGTACTGAGGTCATGTCTTCATATTAAGGTGGTACGGTTAAAACGATGCGGTCACTGAGAGATTTAAGGCGGTCTGGTCAAATTCAGGCTTTAATGGAGAGATTTAAAGGAAAACTCTCAACCTGCCTCGTCTTCTTCTACTGCAGTTAGTGATTTACTACGTTTCCCAGAATGCCTTTCAACAACCATCAGAGAAGGGGCCGTGAACTTGTTGCATCCAGCTGGGTTTTATGTGTAGGTGGAGAGAGAGAGAGAGAGAGTGATAATGTAGTGAGAGTTTTTACAGTCCAGACAAAGTGAGAGTCTCCTGTAACTCAAACCCTCAACCTGTCTCTCTGCTGCAGTGCATTCTGGTCTCTCTCCTGCTCCTGTGGGTGGGGAAACTGGTCTCTCTCTCCTCTTCTCTGATGGATCTCTCCCTGTATGGTTGTTGAACGTCTCTCGGTGCAAAATGGCGGCTCTAGAAAGAAGCCCCTCGCTCTTTGATTCTGAGGGACTGACACCAAAACCTGATGTTTACCGCTGAGGTTTTACATCCTGAAACATTTTCTCATATCAAACTCCACTGGAGCTGCTGGAAACATCTCATAAGTCAGGACTGTTCATCGGTTTGTGAGACTCATCGGGCCTCATGCAGCAACATTCTCTGAAATTTTCTGTTAAGAGAAAAAAATAAGAGAAGTTCTTAACCATCCAAATCTGCTCTTACCCAGCTGTGTTGAATGGTGAATCCCACTTGATCAGAAATTGGAGGGGCGTGGCCGATTGTCTGTTATTAGCATAGGTAACGCCCCCTAAACACCATATAAGGGCAGGTGCTGTGCCGTGTGCAAATCTGGCAATCTGAAACCATTCAGCCGTTCATCCGCCTCGTCAGATAGATCTGTGTGATCTGTAAAAACTCTTCTGGATGGACGAAGCATCAGAGCAGCATGTCAGCTGATCAGAAGCTGAACACACACAGTATCATCCAAGGCTTTTTATCGTCTGAATTGGGATCAGTGGACCAATAGTATTTCTTTAGCCCACGAATTTAAGAATCCAATCATTATAATTACTCTGAAACATATAATAGTCTAAATTTGATTATATGATATTCATGCGTGTAGCACCCAATAATGTAATAATTTCCTGAAAATGTAATAAAATTTGCACTTAACTTGATCGAAAATGTAATAAAATCCAATAACTTGACCAATAATGTAATAAAATGTCCTGACTGTCATATCAGTCAGGACATTTTATTACATTATTGGTCAAGTTATTACATTATTGGGTTTTATTATATTGAAAGGTATTACATTATCAGTAAAATGTTATTACAATATCAAGACATTTTATTACATTATTGGTCAAGTTATTACATTATTGGGTTTTATTACATTTTCGATCAAGTTAAGTGCAAATTTTATTACATTTTCAGGAAATTATTACATTATTGGGTGCTACATGCGTTTTTTTATGTTCCTCAAATTTAAAACTTATGTTTCCTTGCGTTGGACAAACACTTTGTGGACTGTGAAAACGAGATGTTTTCTTCTTATCTTGGTCAGAGTCTCTCGACCACTCGGAAAAATGTTCTCTCACCTAAGAGAAGAGCAAAAATAAGAAAACTCTGGTGAATCCCAGAAATCAATGGGTTCTAACAAAATAAGAACAAATCGTGGATACGAACAAAAATAAGAAAACATATATTGGTATATCTCTTCCTGCATGAGGTCAGTGTGCATGATTCTGCTTCAGTGTTTAGTTTCTGCAAAACCAATTTCACCAGACAGCAGAGAGTCTGTGAGCGCTGACTCAAACCTGCAGGTCACTGTGCCCCAACAGGGCAGGACGCACTGAGAGAGAGTGTGTGTGTGTGTGTGTGTGT
>NW_027280184.1:0-2500 GCF_046629955.1 Centroberyx affinis | reverse complement strand
CTGGCACTGTACAGCGTCTATAAGCCCTACGACTCTAAAATTTTGTTTCCACCCCGGACAACAATACAGCGACACCAAATGTATCGTTTCCATGGCGACGAGAGCCGCTCGCCTCTTCCTCCTCAGTGAGCGACTGTCTTCCTGACCGAGAGAGAAATGGAGAGTTTGAAGAGAAAGAAATACTCGTGTAAATTTCAGACGTCCTGGAAAGAAGAATTCCCGTTTCTTACGGAGAGTTTTAAAGGAAAGTGGCGTGCGTTTTGTGTCGATTTTTCCATCGAGCGCGGGGGGGGGGGTCACACCGACGTGAATCACCATCCAGACCAGAGGCTGAGGAACATGAGAAGGTGATGACAGGGCAGCAGGGCCAGCAGAGCATCAGGCCTGCTTGGTAAAGGCAGACCTGATGCTGTAACATATGCTGAGACTAAGATGGCCGAACAGAACATCCCCTTATTCTGTATTCTGTCCTGAGATTCTTAAAATTAAAAGTATTTAACATAAAAATGCTGTTGCAGTGTACTTATTATTTGTTATTTTCATTCTTTAAAAGTCACCAGAATGCAGGAAACAAAGTCTCTAAAACTCAAATTTTTCTGGAGGACCCACAGACCCCCACTTTGGTTTCAAATCCTCCCTGTTTTTGAGGTCTCAAGGTTGGCACATGTGCAGTAACCATTTTGGAAACAAATCCACCTTATCACACTATTCACTTTTACTGAGAACGTTACTGAATGGATCTACAGCCACACCACAACAAGCTGACTCAGCTGCTTCACACACATTTACACTTTATTCACTAACACACAGTTCTCCATGTTCCTCCATCATGGAGACTCAGCTGGCTGCTGCAGGCTGGTCTGCTGGTCTTTGTACTTCAGGTTGTGTGTTGCAGTAGATTGTGATGGTTTGATTGACAGCTGTAAAAAAAAAATGAAAATACACACCTCTAAGTATTGTTTGTTGCTTTGTTTGTTTGTTTGTTTGTATGCAGGTGAAACACAACGGTCTGATCCAGGAGATGAACCATCCAACAGCAGGACGCATCTCTGTACCTGGTCAGCACACACACACACACACACACACACACCGCACGCGCACGCGCACGCACACGCACACGCACGCGCATGCGCATGCGCACGCGCACACGCACGCACACACACACACACACACACACACACACCATTAAAACTACTTAAAGAAGTGACTAAGTTGTCCTCTCTCAAACTCATAACCCTCTCTCTCTCTCTCTCTCTTTCCCTCTTTCACTCTCCCTCTCTCTCTCACTCTCTCTGTCCTCTCTCTCTTTCCCTCTCTCCCTCTCTCTCTTTCCCTCTCTCTCTCTCTCTCTCTCTCTCTGTCACTCCCAACTTGTTAAATGACATTTTCTAGAATCAGAGTTATGTTTCACTCTGCAGTGGAACGCTGGATGTCCTGCACACACACACACACACACACACACACACACCCCTTGGGACAGTTCAGTAATAAATTACACTGTAGATACACAAACAAATATTTGTTATTAAACCACAAGTTCCTGGTTAGTAGCCAAACACACACATGCTAAATGCACACACACACACACACACACACACACACACACACAGGTAGAAAGACAGATTGCAGTGTAAATACATGCTGGTGGACAAACAGCTTCCTCTTAGTGGAAACACGCTGAGATCCATCAAGAGAGCCGGGCAGCTTCAACTGTCCCTGTGGGGGTGTGTGTGTGTGTGTGTGTGTGTGTGTGTGTGTGTGTGCATTTAGCATGTGTGTGTTTGGCTACTAACCAGGAACTTGTGGTTTAATAACAAATATTTGTTGGTGTATATGCAGTGTAATTTATTACTGAACTGTCCCAAGGGTGTGTGTGTGTGTGTGTGTGTGTGTGTGTGTGTGTGTGTGTGTGCAGGACAACCAGCATTCCACTGCAGAGTGAAACATAACTCTGATTCCTAGAAAATGTCATTTAACAAGTTGGGAGTGACAGAGAGAGAGAGAGAGAGAGAGAGAGGGAAAGAGAGAGAGAGAGAGAGAGAGAGAGAGAGAGAGAAAGAGAGAGAGAAAGAGAGAGGAGTGAGAGACAGAGAGAGGGAAAAAGAGAGAGGGAGAGAGAGAGAGAGTGAGAGGGAAAGAGAGAGAGAGGAGAGAGAGAGAGAGTGAGAGAGAGAGAGGGAAAGAGAGAGAGGGAGAGAGAGGGTTACGAGTTTGAGAGAGGACAACTTAGTCACTTCTTTAAGTAGTTTTAATGGTGTGTGTGTGTGTGTGTGTGTTTGAGCAGGGATGAACGGTAACACTTTATAATAACCATCATTAATAAATGGTAAATTGATAGTTAATTAAACTTTAGTTAATAGTTATTTTACTGTTAACAAACAATGAAATGATCATTAATAATGTTTACTAATTATTAGTAATGCTATAATTTATGTTATTTTATCATTCGTTTGTGTAATATAAAATCATTTGTTTATAAATGATATATTGTATCATAGCT